>NW_024605755.1:0-5444 GCF_018296145.1 Oncorhynchus tshawytscha | reverse complement strand
ATATTTTGATTTTTGTAACACTTTTTTGGTTACTACATTATTTCATACGTGTTATTTCATAGTTTTGATGTCTTCACTATTATTCTACAATGTAGAAAAGAGTACAAATAAAGAGAAACCCTGGAATGAGTAGGTGTCAACTTTGACCGGTAGTGTATATTATGTTATATGGTTTTAAGGTAAGACGAACTGATATGATTGTGTATATGATATATATATACTATATTATATAGTTTTTAGGTGAGACGGACTGATATGTTTGTGTATATGATACTGTACATAGATTTTTCTATTGTGTTATCGACTGTACTTTTGTTTATCCTATGTGTAACTCTGTTGTTTTTTGTCACACTGCTTTGACCACTGGTTATTAGTTAATTATAAACTCACCACTGGTTAATTAATGTTCTATAAACTCTGACCACTGGTTATTAGTTAATGTTCTATAAACTCTGACCACTGGTTATTAGTTAATGTTCTATAAACTCTGACCACTGGTTATTAGTTAATGTTCTATAAACTCTGACCACTGGTTATTAGTTAATGTTCTATAAACTCTGACCACTGGTTATTAGTTCTAAGTTAATGTTCTATAAACTCTGACCACTGGTTATTTAGTTAATGTTCTATAAACTCTGACCACTGGTTATTAGTTAATGTTCTATAAACTCTGACCACTGGTTATTAGTTAATGTTCTATAAACTCTGACCACTGGTTATTAGTTAATGTTCTATAAACTCTGACCACTGGTTATTAGTTAATGTTCTATAAACTCTGACCACTGGTTATTAGTTAATGTTCTATAAACTCTGACCACTGGTTATTAGTTAATGTTCTATAAACTCTGACCACTGGTTATTAGTTAATGTTCTATAAACTCTGACCACTGGTTATTAGTTAATGTTCTATAAACTCTGACCACTGGTTATTAGTTAATGTTCTATAAACTCTGACCACTGGTTATTAGTTAATGTTCTATAAACTCTGACCACTGGTTATTAGTTAATGTTCTATAAACTCTGACCACTGGTTATTAGTTAATGTTCTATAAACTCTGACCACTGGTTATTAGTTAATGTTCTATAAACTCTGACCACTGGTTATTAGTTAATGTTCTATAAACTCTGACCACTGGTTATTAGTTAATGTTCTATAAACTATAAACTCTGACCACTGGTTATTAGTTAATGTTCTATAAACTCTGACCACTGGTTATTAGTTAGTTCTATAAACTCTGACCACTGGTTATTAGTTAATGTTCTATTATTAGTTAATGTTCTATAAACTGACCACTGGTTATTAGTTAATGTTCTATAAACTGACCACCAGTTATTAGTTAATGTTCTATAAACTCTGACCACTGGTTATTAGTTAATGTTCTATAAACTCTGACCACTGGTTATTAGTTATTAGTTAATGTTCTATAAACTCTGACCACTGGTTATTAGTTAATGTTCTATAAACTCTGACCACTGGTTATTAGTTAATTAGTTAATGTTCTATAAACTCTGACCACTGGTTATTAGTTAATGTTCTATAAACTCTGACCACTGGTTAAGTTAATGTTCTATAAACTCTGACCACTGGTTATTAGTTAATGTTCTATAAACTACCACCAGTTATTAGTTAATGTTCTATAAACTCTGACCACTGGTTATTAGTTAATGTTCTATAAACTCTGACCACTGGTTATTAGTTTAATTAGTTAATGTTATAAACTACCACTGGTTATTAGTTAATGTTCTATAAACTGACCACTGGTTATTAGTTAATGTTCTATAAACTCTGACCACTGGTTATTAGTTCTATTAGTTAATGTTCTATAAACTCTGACCACTGGTTATTAGTTAATGTTCTATAAACTCTGACCACTGGTTATTAGTTAATTAATGTTCTATACACTCTGACCACTGGTTATTAGTTATATGTTCTATAAACTCTGACCACTGGTTATTAGTTAATGTTCTATAAACTCTGACCACTGGTTATTAGTTAATGTTCTATAAACTCTGACCACTGGTTATTAGTTAATGTTCTATAAACTGACCACTGGTGACCACTGGTTATTAGTTAATGTTCTATAAACTCTGACCACTGGTTATTAGTTCTATTAGTTCTATATGACCACTGGTTATTAGTTAATGTTCTATAAATGTTCTATAAACTGACCACTGGTTATTAGTTAATGTTCTATAAACTCTGACCACTGGTTATTAGTTAATGTTCTATTAGTTAATGTTCTATAAACTCTGACCACTGGTTATTAGTTCTATTATTAATGTTCTATAAACTCTGACCACTGGTTATTAGTTAATGTTCTATAAACTCTGACCACCAGTTATTAGTTAATGTTCTATAAACTCTGACCACTGGTTATTAGTTAATGTTCTATAAACTCTGACCACTGGTTATTAGTTCTATAAACTCTGACCACTGGTTATTAGTTAATGTTCTATAAACTCTGACCACTGGTTATTAGTTAATGTTCTATAAACTCTGACCACTGGTTATTAGTTAATGTTCTATAAACTCTGACCACTGGTTATTAGTTAATGTTCTATAAACTCTGACCACTGGTTATTAGTTAATGTTCTATAAACTCTGACCACTGGTTATTAGTTAATGTTCTATAAACTCTGACCACTGGTTATTAGTTCTATTAGTTAATGTTCTATAAACTCTGACCACTGGTTATTAGTTCTATTAGTTAATGTTCTATAAACTCTGACCACTGGTTATTAGTTAATGTTCTATAAACTCTGACCACTGGTTATGGTTATTAGTTAATGTTCTAAACTAATAAACTCTGACCACTGGTTATTAGTTAATGTTCTATAAACTCTGACCACTGGTTATTAGTTCTATTAGTTAATGTTCTATAAACTCTGACCACTGGTTATTAGTTAATGTTCTATAAACTCTGACCACTGGTTATTAGTTATATTAGTTAATGTTCTATAAACTCTGACCACTGGTTATTAGTTAATGTTCTATAAACTCTGACCACTGGTTATTAGTTATATTAGTTAATGTTCTATAAACTCTGACCACTGGTTATTAGTTAATGTTCTATAAACTCTCACCACTGGTTATTAGTTAATGTTCTATAAACTCTGACCACTGGTTATTAGCTCTATTAGTTAATGTTCTTTAAACTCTGACCACTGGTTATTAGTTAATGTTCTATAAACTCTGACCACTGGTTATTAGTTAATGTTCTATAAACTACCACTTTAGTTAATGTTCTATAAACTCTGACCACTGGTTATTAGTTAATGTTCTATAAACTCTGACCACTGGTTATTAGTTAATGTTCTATAAACTCTGACCACTGGTTATTAGTTCTATAAACTCTGACCACTGGTTATTAGCTGTTCTATAAACTCTGACCACTGGTTATTAATGTTCTATAAACTCTGACCACCAGTTATTAGTTAATGTTCTATAAACTCTGACCACTGGTTATTAGTTAATGTTCTATAAACTCTGACCACTGGTTATTAGTTAATGTTCTATAAACTCTGACCACTGGTTATTAGTTAACGTTCTATAAACTCTGACCACTGGTTATTAGTTAATGTTCTATAAACTCTGACCACTGGTTATTAGCTCTATTAGTTAATGTTCTATAAACTCTGACCACTGGTTATTAGCTCTATTAGTTAATGTTCTATAAACTCTGACCACTGGTTATTAGTTAATGTTCTATAAACTCTGACCACTGGTTATTAGTTAATGTTCTATAAACTCTGACCACTGGTTATTAGTTAATGTTCTATAAACTCTGACCACTGGTTATTAGTTAATGTTCTATAAACTCTGACCACTGGTTATTAGTTAATGTTCTATAAATTAGTTAATGTTCTATAAACTCTGACCACTGGTTATTAGTTAATGTTCTATAAACTCTGACCACTGGTTATTAGTTAATGTTCTATAAACTCTGACCACTGGTTATTAGTTAATGTTCTATAAACTCTGACCACTGGTTATTAGTTAATGTTCTATAAACTCTGACCACTGGTTATTAGTTAATGTTCTATAAACTCTGACCACTGTTATTAGTGTTCTAAATCCTGAAACTATAAACTGACCACTGGTTATTAGTTAATGTTCTATAAACTCTGACCACTGGTTATTAGTTAATGTTCTATAAACTCTGACCACTGGTTACCACTGACCACTGGTTATTAGTTAATGTTCTATAAACTCTGACCACTGGTTATTAGTTAATGTTCTATAAACTCTGACCACTGGTTATTAGTTAATGTTCTATAAACTCTGACCACCAGTTATTAGTTAATGTTCTATAAACTCTGACCACCAGTTATTAGTTAATGTTCTATAAACTCTGACCACTGGTTATTAGTTAATGTTCTATAAACTCTGACCACTGGTTATTAGTTAATGTTCTATACACTCTGACCACTGGTTATTAGTTAATGTTCTATAAACTCTGACCACTGGTTAGTTATTAGTTAATGTTCTATAAACTCTGACCACTGGTTATTAGTTAATGTTCTATAAACTCTGACCACTGGTTATTAGCTCTATTAGTTAATGTTCTATAAACTCTGACCACTGGTTATTAGTTAATGTTCTATAAACTCTGGTTACCACTGGGTTATTAGTTAATGTTCTATAAACTCTGACCACTGGTTATTAGTTAATGTTCTATAAACTCTGACCACTGGTTATTAGTTAATGTTCTATAAACTCTGACCACTGGTTATTAGTTAATGTTCTATAAACTCTGACCACTGGTTATTAGTTAATGTTCTATAAACTCTGACCACTGGTTATTAGTTAATGTTCTATAAACTCTGACCACTGGTTATTAGTTAATGTTCTATAAACTCTGACCACTGGTTATTAGTTAATGTTCTATAAACTGACCACTGACCACCAGCTTATTAGTTAATGTTCTATAAACTCTGACCACTGGTTATTAGTTAATGTTCTATAAACTCTGACCACTGGTTATTAGTTAATGTTCTATAAACTCTGACCACTGGTTATTAGTTAATGTTCTATAAACTCTGACCACTGGTTATTAGTTAATGTTCTATAAACTCTGACCACTGGTTATTAGTTATTAGTTAATGTTCTATAAACTCTGACCACTGGTTAGTTAATGTTCTATAAACCACTGGTTATTAGTTACTGTTCTACCACTGGTTATTAGTTAATGTTCTATAAACTCTGACCACCAGTGGTTATTAGTTAATGTTCTATAAACTCTGACCACTGGTTATTAGTTACTGTTCTATAAACCTGACCACTGGTTATTAGTTAATGTTCTATAAACTCTGACCACTGGTTATTAGTTAATGTTCTATAAACTCTGACCACTGGTTATTAGTTAATGTTCTATAAATCTGACCACTGGTTATTAGTTAATGTTCTATAAACTCTGACCACTGGTTATTAGTTAATGTTCTAT
>NW_024605754.1:2500-5443 GCF_018296145.1 Oncorhynchus tshawytscha | reverse complement strand
TCTGTGTTGTCCCGTAACCTACATCCCAGTCTTAAAGGGGCTGTCTTCTCTGTGTTGTCCCGTAACCTACATCCCAGTCTTAAAGGGGCTGTCTTCTCTGTGTTGTCCCGTAACCTACATCCCAGTCTTAAAGGGGCTGTCTTCTCTGTGTTGTCCCGTAACCTACATCCCAGTCTTAAAGGGACTGTCTTCTCTGTGTTGTCCCGTAACCTACATCCCAGTCTTAAAGGGGCTGTCTCCCGTAACCTACATCCCAGTCTTAAAGGGGCTGTCTCCCGTAACCTACATCCCAGTCTTAAAGGGGCTGTCTTCTCTGTGTTGTCCCGTAACCTACATCCCTACTCTCCTGTAACCTACACCACCTACCATACCCTTGATACCTCTCCTCTTTATAGACCAGCAGCCACCTCTCCTCTCTGGTTCTGTCTCCGTCTCCCTGTTGTCACTAGACCAGCAGCCACCTCTCCTCTCTGGTTCTGTCTCTGTCTCCCTGTAGTCACTAGACCAGCAGCCACCTCTCCTCTCTGGCTCTGTCCTCTGTCTCCCTGTTGTCACTAGACCATTAGCCACCTCTCCTCTCTGGCTCTGTCTCCCTGTAGTCACTAGACCAGCAGCCACCTCTCCTCTCTGGCTCTGTCTCCTGTAGTCACTGACCAGCAGCCACCTCTCCTCTCTGGCTCTGTCTCCCTGTAGTCACTAGACCAGCAGCCACCTCTCCTCTCTGGCTCTGTCTCCCTGTAGTCACTAGACCAGCAGCCACCTCTCCTCTCTGGCTCTGTCTCCCTGTAGTCACTAGACCAGCAGCCACCTCTCCTCTCTGGCTCTGTCTCCCTGTAGTCACTAGACCAGCAGCCACCTCTCCTCTCTGGCTCTGTCTCCCTGTAGTCACTAGACCAGCAGCCACCTCTCCTCTCTGGCTCTGTCTCCCTGTAGTCACTAGACCAGCAGCCACCTCTCCTCTCTGGCTCTGTCTCCCTGTAGTCACTAGACCAGTCAGCCACCTCATTGGTAACATAATGGTCTCTGTCCCACAGGTCAACCTATTCCCTGCATAGTGCACTACTTTAGACCAGGGCTCAGATCAGAAGTAGTGCACTATATAGGGAATAGAGTTCCATTAGGGATCCATTAATGACTTAGTTTGCAGTTAATATCAGATTTGGACATCATCGATTTCCTCTCTTTGTTTTCATTCTGAATTATTCAGTGGCACACTTCATCCACCCCTCCACCCCCTCCCCACTCCTTCCCCTACAACTCCTTCACTACACTTCATCCACCCCTCCACCCCCTCCCCACTCCTTCCCCCTACAACTCCTTCACTACACTTCCTCTCTCCCTTTCCCCCCACTCCTTCCCCTACAACTCCTTCACTTCCTCCGAAAAGGATAATATGACCCAACAGTCAATCATGGCAATCAGGAGAGGAATCAACAGGGTCTGGTCTGGTCCGGTCTGGTCTGGTCTATATAGAGGAGAGGTATCAACAGGGTCTGGTCTGGTCAATATAGAGGATAGGTATCAACAGTGGTCTGGTCTGGTCTGGTCTGGTCTATATAGAGGAGAGGAATCAACAGGGTCTGGGACGGTCTGGTCTGGTCTGGTCGGTCTGGTCTGGTCGGTCTGGTCTGGCCTATATAGAGGAGACGTATCAACAGGGTCTGGTCTGGTCGGTCTGGTCTGGTCTGGTCTGATCCGGTCTGGTCTATATAGAGGAGATGTATCAACAGTGGTCTGGTCTGGTCTGGTCTATATAGAGGGAGAGGTATCAACAGTGGTCTGGTCTGGTCTGGTCTGGTCTATATAGAGGAGAGGTATCAACAGGGTCTGGTCTGGTCGGTCTGGTCTGGTCGGTCTGGTCTGGTCTGATCCGGTCTGGCTAAATAGAGGAGAGGTATCAGCAGTGGTCTGGTCTGGTCTGGTCTGGTCTGGTCTGGTCCGGTCCGGTCTGGTCTGGTCCCGGTCTGGTCTATATAGAGGAGAGGTATCAACAGTGGTCTGGTCTGGTTGGTCTATAAAGAGGAGAGGTATCAACAGTGGTCTGGTCTGGTCTATATAGAGGAGAGGTATCAACAGTGGTCTGGTCTGGTCTGGTCTGGTCTGGTCTGGTCTATATAGAGGAGAGGATTCAACAGTGGTCTGGTCTGGTCTATATAGAGGAGAGGTATCAGCAGTGGTCTGGTCTGGTCTGGTCTATATAGAGGAGAGGTATCAACAGGGTAGGGGGTAGGTAGCAACACACACCTGCCACTCTGATCCACAACACTGGAGCCCCCAGGGCTCTCTCCTTCATTATGAGGGCAGTCATACATCACATTAGTTATGGATTTGATGACCAACCCTCCTCCTCAGCTCAGCCTCCACCACACTGAGAGAGAGAGAGAGAGAGAGGGGAGGGAGAGACGAGTGTCCTTTACCATTTGTACATTGTTAAAACACTGTATATATATATATATATAATATATATATATAATAATATAATATGACATTTGTAATGTCTTTATTGTTTTGAAACTTCTGTATGTGTGATGTCTACTGTTAATTTTATTGTTTATTTCACTTTATATATTATCTACCTCACTTGCTTTGGCAATGTTAACACATGTTTCCATGCCAATAAAGCCCCTTTGAATTGAATTGAATTGAGAGAGAGAGAGAGAGAGAGAGAGAGAAGAGGGAGAGACAGTTAATGAAAATACTAATTACCTGGTGATATACTGGTGTGGCTGGAGCGTCCTTATCACAGAGAGTGTGTGTCCCTAATTGCAGACTTTTCTCCCTTACTTCCGGCCCACATGGCTCTGGTTATACGTAGTCCACGACGTAGGGCAGAGCTTGTCATTAGGGATACACACAGAGCATTTGTTTTAATAGAGTAATAATCAGACTGTTATATTTGGGCTGATGGTTTTGGATAATTGACCCATAAAGATGTGTGATGGA
>NW_024605753.1:0-5433 GCF_018296145.1 Oncorhynchus tshawytscha | reverse complement strand
TCAAATCAAATCAAATCAAATCAAATTTTATTTGTCACATACACATGGTTAGCAGATGTTAATGCGAGTGTAGCGAAATGCTTGTGCTTCTAGTTCCGACAATGCAGTAATAACGAACAAGTAATCTAACTAACAATGGCATAGGTAAAGTGGCTAGTGATACATGTATTACATAAGGATGCAGTCGAGATATAGAGTACAGTATCTATGTATGCATATGAGATGAATAATGTAGGGTAAGTAACATTATATAAGGTAGCATTGTTTAAAGTGGCTAGTGATATATTTACATCATTTCCCATCAATTCCCATTATTAAAGTGGCTGGAGTAGAGTCAGTGTCATTGACAGTGTGTTGGCAGTAGCCACTCAATGTTAGTGGTGGCTGTTTAACAGTCTGATGGCCTTGAGATAGAAGCTGTTTTCAGTCTCTCGGTCCCAGCTTTGATGCACCTGTACTGACCTCGCCTTCTGGATGACAGCGGGGTGAACAGGCAGTGGCTCGGTGGTTGATGTCCTTGATGATCTTTATGGCCTTCCTGTAGCATCGGGTGGTGTAGGTGTCCTGGAGGGCAGGTAGTTTGCCCCGGTGATGAGTTGTGCAGACCTCACTACCCTCTGGAGAGCCTTACGGTTGAGGGCGGTGCAGTTGCCATACCAGGCGGTGATACAGCCCGCCAGGGATGCTCTCGATTGTGCATCTGTAGAAGTTTGTGAGTGCTTTTGGTGACAAGCCGAATTTCTTCAGCCTCCTGAGGTTGAAGAGGCGCTGCTGCGCCTTCCTCACGATGCTGTCTGTGTGAGTGGACCAATTCAGTTTGTCTGTGATGTGTATGCCGAGGAACTTAAAACTTGCTACCCTCTCCAATACTGTTCCATCGATGTGGATGGGGGTGTTCCCTCTGCTGTTTCCTGAAGTCCACAATCATCTCCTTAGTTTTGTTGACGTTGAGTGTGAGGTTATTTTCCTGACACCACACTCCGAGGGCCCTCACCTCCTCCCTGTATGCCGTCTCGTCGTTGTTGGTAATCAAGCCTACCACTGTTGTGTCGTCCGCAAACTTGATGATTGAGTTGGAGCGTGCATGGCCACGCAGTCGTAGGTGAACAGGGAGTACAGGAGAGGGCTCAGAACGCACCCTTGTGGGGCCCCAGTGTTGAGGATCAGCGGGAGGAGATGTTGTTGCCTACCCTCACCACCTGGGGGCGGCCCGTCAGGAAGTCCAGAACCCAGTTGCACAGGGCGGGGTCGAGACCCAGGGTCTCGAGCTTGATGACGAGCTTGGAGGGTACTATGGTGTTGAATGCCAGAAGACCGCTTCGTTTCCCTCTTTTTCTGAGTCGTTTTTCGGGTCGCTGCATGTAATCCACTCCGTTACACTGGTTGTAAGGCAGAACACAGGATCCGCATCGCGAAAAACATATTCTTGGTCGTACTGATGGTGAGTTGACGCTGATCTTATATTCAGTAGTTCTTCTCGGCTGTATGTAATGAAACCTAAGATGACCTGGGGTACTAGTGTAAGAAATAACACGTAAAAAAACAAAAAACTGCATAGTTTCCTAGGAACGCGAAGCGAGGCGGCCATCTCTGTTGGCGCCGGAAGTTGTACAGGTTGTATAGGACTCGTTTTACTGTGGATATAGATACTTTTGTACCTGTTTCCTCCAGCATCTTCACAAGGTCCTTTGCTGTTGTTCTGGGGTTGATTTGCACTTTTCGCACCAAAGTACGTTCATCCCTAGGAGACAGAACACGTCTCCTTCCTGAGTGGTATGACGGCTGTGTGGTCCCATGGTGTTTATACTTGCGTACTATTGTTTGTACAGATGAACGTGGTACCTTCAGGCATTTGGAAATTGCTCCCAAGGATGAACCAGACTTGTGGAGGTCTACAATTTTTTCTCTGAGGTCTTAGCTGATTTCTTTTGATTTTCCCATGATGTCAAGCAAAGAGGCACTGACTTTGAAGGTAGGCCTCAAATTCATCCACAGATACACCTCAATTGACTCAAATGATGTCTATTAACCTATCAGAAGCTTCTAAAGCCATGACATATTTTCTGGAATATTCCAAGCTGTTTAAAGGCACAGTCAATTTAGTGTATGTAAACTTCTGACACACTGGAATTGGGATACAGTGAATTAGAAGTGAAATAATCTGTCTGTAAACAATTGTTGGAAAAATGACTTGTGTCATGCACAAAGTAGATGTCCTCACCGACTTGCCAAATCTATAGTTTGATAACAAAAAAATTGTGGAGTGGTTGAAAAATGACTTTTAATGACTTCTGGAATTCGATCTATGATACATCCTAAGTGTATGTAAACTTCCGACATCAACTGTATACTCTCCCACTGCCGGTCACTGGGCTTCCTCTCCTCACCTTATTTGGTGGAGTGAAAATTCCAACCGGATTCTTCAGATTTATTCATCTGGTGAAACATCTGACTCTGTTCTATCTGTGCTTCTATGTGTAGGCTAAGCCTGTGCTGACCTTGTGTTTAGCTGAGCTGACAGCAGCTAGCTAGCATAGCTTGGTGATAGCTCCAGCTGGCCATCCTATCTAGCTGATATTTCTCTGTCAAAACAGTTATTGCAAGATACTGTAGCAATGTGTTTCTTAAGATGCTCATTCTACAACACCTTGCTATGAAATGAGCTTTTTAACTTAGTTTCATCATGTCATGTACACTGTAAATACATGTTACCTGGTAAATGACTCAATTCGCAGTTGATATATGATTAGCTGTCCTAGAACACAATATTCTGTAACTGGCTAGTTTTGTCTCGTCTCTCCTTATGTCCGCTGTTAGATCTTTCCAGGGAGGACAAATCCCAGAACTGCTAATATCCCCACAACAACTGTAGGCTACATGTGGACATTGCACAAACATCGCCCAGCTTGAATGAAAGCTCACGGCCCTGGGTCTGAACTCCTCCCTATGCAACTGGGTCCTGGACTTCCTGACGGCCGCCCCCAGGTGGTGAAGGTAGGCAACATTACCTCTGATTACCACTGAGTGGCCTCAGATAGTTCCAACTCCATCATCGAGTTCGCTGACGACACAACGATAGTAGGGCTGATTACCAACAATGACGAGACAGCCTACAGTGAGAAGATAGATACTCTTGACTGCATGGTGCCAGGAAAAACAACATCTCCCTCAACGTAAGCAAAACAAAATGTCTGATTGTGAACTTCATGAGGAACCGTCGTGTACACTTTCAAGAACTTCAAGTTCCTTGGAGAACACATCTCAGAGAAGATGAAATGGTCTAACCACACGGACAGCGTGGTGAAGAAGGCAAGACAGTGACTCTTCAACCTCAGGATGCTGAAGAACACCAGGTGTCGCAGGAAGGCCAAGAAGATCATCACGGACCACAGCCCCCCAAGCCATTCCCTGTTCTGTGCTCTTAAATCACTCAGATGCGGGCAGCACTGGAACATCATGGCAAAAACTGGAACACTGGTATATAGTTTCTACCTTCAGACCATCAGGCTGCTGAATAGCCACCACTAGTGAGCTACCTTCTCCCCCTCCCCCTGTCACTCCCCTATGAATATTCCCCCAACGGTCACTTACCTTACATGCTGCTCCCCTATGGACATTTTACTCTGCACCCTCCCCAACTACATTCATCACTGTTGCAGTTGTTTATACAGCACCAGTTAAAAGTTTGGACACAGGTACCCATTCAAGAGTTTTTCTTTATTTTTACTATTTTCTACATTGCAGAACAATAGCAAAGACATCAAAACTATGAAATAACACATATCGAATCATGTAGCAACCAAATCAAACCCTGTGTTAAACAAATCAAACCTTGGAATGAGTAGGTGTGTCCAAACATTTGACTGGTACTGTATGTATATTATAGATTTGTTTTATTATAATTTTTGTATTTATATCACTTGGTCACCACACCCGCTCAATGGTCATGCTTCTCCCCCTATGGTAATTCCCCCACCCCCAACAGTCTTTACTCTGCCTCCACCCCAATTGGCATGTACAGTGGGGCAAAAAAGTATTTAGTCAGCCACCAATTGTGCATGTTCTCCCACTTAAAAAGTTGAGAGAGGCCTGTAATTTTCATCATAGGTACACTTCAACTATGACAGACAAAATGAGAAGAAAGAAATCCAGAAAATCACATTGTAGGATTTTTAATGAATTTATTTGCTAATTATGGTGGAAAATAAGTATTTGGTCAATAACAAAAGTTTATCTCAATACTTTGTTATATACCCTTTGTTGGCAATGACATAGGTCAAATGTTTTCTGTAAGTCTTCACAAGGTTTTCACACACTGTTGCTGGTATTTTGGCCCATTCCTCCATGCAGATCTCCTCTAGAGCAGTGATGTTTTGGGGCTGTTGCTGGGCAACACGGACTTTCAACTCTCTCCAAAGATTTTCTATGGGGTTGAGATCTGGAGACTGGTTAGGCCACTCCAGGACCTTGAAATGGTTCTTACGAAGCCACTCCTTCGTTGCCCGGATGGTGTGTTTGGGATCATTGTCATGCTGAAAGACCCAGCCACGTTTCATCTGCAATGCCCTTGCTGATGGAAGGAGGTTTTCACTCAAAATCTCATGATTCATGGCCCCATTCATTCTTTCCTTTACAGGGATCAGTCGTCCTGGTCCCTTTGCAGAAAAACAGCCCCAAAGCATGATGTTTCCACCCCCATGCTTCACAGTAGGTATGGTGTTCTTTGGATGCAACTCAGCATTCTTTGTCCTCCAAACACGACGAGTTGAGTTTTTACCAAAAAGTTATATTTTGGTTTTTGCTATCTACAGTATAATTCCCCTTTCATCTGTGGTATCATAGCTAACCTGGCTCACTAGCATTATGAAATAATGTTGTTTAACCAAAGGTAGCAACTAGCTAGCTAGTACCAGCTATCTACATAGCTAACATACTCAACATTACCAGTGTTTTGATGGTTGACAGGCAGTAGAAGTGACTGTATCAGATGTAATCCATTCCTGGCCATCTGGCAATATTGTTGAAACGCATTGGAAGTTTGCACCAACTTTATGGAAGCCCATTTTCACTCTTATTTGCCGAACTAAATGTACGTGCATTGCACCCATATGCAGACTTGACAACAAATGTTGGAAGAAGGTGAGGACCAAGATGCAGCGTGGTACGTGTTCATATTCATTAAATAGAACTGAACACTGAATACAAAGTAACAAAATGAATAACCAAAACAGTTCTGAAAGGTGATACAAACAGAAAACAACTACCCACAAAACCCATGTGGGCAAGAGCTACCTATGTATGGTTCTCCATCAGAGACAACAACAGACAGCTGTCCCTGATTGAGAACCATACCCGCCAAAAAACAAAGAAATACAAAAATATAGAAAAAAGAACATAGAATGCCCACCCCAGTCACACCTAGGCCTAACCAAA
>NW_024605752.1:0-5432 GCF_018296145.1 Oncorhynchus tshawytscha | reverse complement strand
CTGGCCTACCCTATACTGTCATTATATTACCCTGGTCTACCATCTACTGTCATTATATTACCCTCTACTGTCATTACCCTGCTCTACCATCTACTGTCATTATATTACCCTGGTCTACAATCTACTGTCATTATATTACCCTGGTCTACCATCTACTGTCATTATATTACCCTGGTCTAAATCTACTGTCATTATATTACCAAAAGCTCTGCTGTCATCATATTACCCTGGTCTACCATCTACTGTCATTATATTACCCTGGTCATACCATCTACTGTCATTATATTGAACCTGGTCTACCATCTACTGTCATCATATTACCCTGGTCAACCATCTACTGTCTTATTACTGCCATTATATTATTACCCTGGTCTACCATCTACAGTCACTATATTACCCTGGTCTACCCTCTACTGTCATTATATTACCTAGTCTACCATCTACTGTCATTTATATTACCGTCTACTGTCATTTATATTACCCTGGTCTGTCTACTGTCATTATATTACCCTGGTCTACAATCTACTGTCACTATATCACCCTGGTCTAAACTCTACTGTCATTATATTACCCTGGTCTACCATCTACTGTCATTATATTACCCTGGTATACCATCTACTGTCATTATATTACCCTGGTCTACCATCTACTGTCATGATATTACCCTGGTCTACCATCTACTGTCATTATATTACCTGGTCTACCATCTACTGTCACTAGATTACACTGGTCTACCCTCTACTGTCATTATATTACCCTGGTATACCATCTATTGTCATTATATTAACCTGGTCTGACCATTCTACTGTCATGATGTGCCCTGGTCTACCATCTACTGTCATTGTATTGCCCTGGTCTGCCCTCTACTGTCATTATATTACCCTGGTCTACTGTCAATATATTACCCTTGTCTACAATCTGCTGTCATTATATTACCCATGCTCTACCATCTACTGTCATTTATATTACCCTGGTCTGCCATCTACTGTCATTATATTACCCTGGTCTACAATCTACTGTCAGTATATTACCCTGGTCTAAACTCTACTGCCATTATATTACCCTGGTCTACCATCTACTGTCACTAGATTACCCTGGTCTACCCTCTACTGTCATTATATTACCCTGGTATACCATCTACTGTCATTATATTGACCTGGTCTACCATCTACTGTCATGATATTACCCTGGTCTACCATAAACTGTCATTATATTACTCTGGTCTACCATCTACTGTGATTATATTACCCTGGTCTACCATTTACTGTCATTATATTACCTTGGTCTACCATCTATTGTCATTATATTACCCTGTTCTAAACTCTACTGCCATTATATTACCCTGGTCTACCATCTACTGTCACTAGATTACACTGGTCTACCCTCTACTGTCATTATATTACCCTGGTATACCATCTACTGTCATTGTATTAACCTGGTCTACCATCTACTGTCATGATATTACCCTGGTCTACCATCTACTGTCATTATATTAACCTGGTCTACCATCTACTGTCATTATATTACCATGGACTACCATCTACTGTCATTATATTACCCTGGAATACCATCTACTGTCATTATATTACTCTGGTCTACCATCTACTGTGATTATATTACCCTGGTCTACCATTTACTATCATTATATTACCTTGGTCTACCATCTATTGTCATTATATTACCCTGTTCTACCATCTACTGTCATTATATTACCCTGGTCTACCATCTACTGTCATTATATTACCTGGTCTACCTTCTACTGTCATTATATTACCCTGGTCTACCATCTACTGTCATTATATTAGCCTGGTCTACCCTCTACTGTCATTATATTACCCTGGTCTACCATCTACTGTCATAATATTACCTGGTCTACCCTCTGCTGTCATTATATTACTGGTCTACCATCTACTGTCATTATATTACCCTGGTCTACCATCTACTGTCATTATATTAGCCTGGTCTACCATCTACTGTCATTATATTAACCTGGTCTACCATCTACTGTCATTATATTACCCTGGTCTACTGTCATTATATTACCTGGTCTACCATCTACTGTAATTATATTACCCTGCTCTACCATCTACTGTCATTATATTACCCTGGTCTACCATCTACTGTCATTATATTACCCTGGTCTACCATCTACTGTCATTATATTACCCTGGTCTACCATCTACTGTCATTATATTACCTGGTCTACCCTCTACTGTCATTATATTACCCTGGTCTACCATCTACTGTCATTATATTACCCTGGTCTACCATCTACTGTCATTATATTACCCTGGTCTACCATCTACTGTCATTATATTACCTGGTCTACCATCTACTGTCATTATATTACCCTGGTCTACCACCTACTGTCATTATATTACCCTGGTCTTCCATCTACTGTTATATATTACCTGGTCTACCATCTACTGTCATTATATTGCCTGGCCTGCCCTCTACTGTCATTATATTACCCTGGTCTGCCATCTACTGTCATTATATTACCCTCTACTCTCATTCATATTTACCCTGGTCTACCATCTACTGTCATTATATTACCCTGGTCTACCATCTACTGTCATTATATTACCCTGGTCTACAATCTACTGTCATTATATTACCCTGGTCTACCATCTACTGTCACTATATTACCCTGGTCTACCATCTACTGTCATTATATTACCTACTCTACTGTCACCTATTACCTGGTCTACCATCTACTGTCATTATATTACCCTGGTCTACCATCTACTGTCATTATATTACCCTGGTCTACCATCTACTGTTATATATTACCTGGTCTACCTTCTACTGTCATTATATTAACCTGGTCTACCATCTACTGTCATTATATTACCCTCTACTCTACTGTCATTATATTACCTGGTCTACCATCTACTGTCATTATATTACCGTCTACTGTCATTATATTACCTGGTCTACCATCTACTGTCATTATATTACCCTGGTCTACAATCTACTGTCACTATATTACCCTGGTCTAAACTCTACTGTCATTATATTACCCTGGTCTAAACTCTACTGTCATTATATTACCCTGTCTGCCATCTACTGTCATTATATTACCTGGTCTACCACTACTGTCATTATATTACCCTGGTCTACATCTACTGTCATATATTACCTGGTCTACCCTCTACTGTCATTATATTACCCTGGTCTACCATCTACTGTCATTATATTGCCCTGGTCTACCATCTACTGTCATTTATATTACCCAGGTCTACCATCTACTGTCATTATATTACCCTGGTCTACCCTCTACTGTCATTATATTACCCTGGTCTACCATCTACTGTCATTATATTACCCTGGTCTCTACTGGTCATTATATTACCTCTCTACTGTCATTATATTACCCTGGTCTACCATCTACTGTCATTATATTACCCTGTCTACCCTCTACTGTCATTATATTACCCTGGTCTACCATCTACTGTCATTATATTACCCTGTCTATCATCTACTGTCATTATATTGCCCTGGTCTACCATCTACTGTCATTATATTGCCCTGGTCTACTGTCATTATCTACTGTCACTTTATATTACCTGGTCTACCATCTACTGTCATTATATTACCCTGGTCTACCATCTACTGTCATAATATTACCTGGTCTACCATCTACTGTCATTATATTACCTGGTCTACCATCTACTGTCATATATTACCCTGGTCTACCATCTACTGTCATTATATTACCCTCTACTGTCATTATATTGCCCTGGTCTACCATCTACTGTCATTCTATTACACTGGTCTACCCTCTACTGTCATTATATTACCCTGGTCTACCATCTACTGTCATTATATTACCCTGGTCTACCATCTACTGTCATTATATTACCTGGTCTACCTTCTACTGTCATTATATTAACCTGGTCTACCATCTACTGTCACTATATTACCCTCTACTGTCATTATATTACCCTGGTCTACCATCTACTGTCATTATATTACCCCAGTCTATCATCTCCTGTCATTATATTACCCTGGTCTACCATCTACTGTCCTTATATTACCTGGTCTACAATCTACTGTCACTATATTACCCTGGTCTAAACTCTACTGCAATTATATTATCCTGGTCTATCATCTACTGTCACTAGATTACCATGGTCTACCCTCTACTGTCATTATATTGACCTGGTCTACCATCTACTGTCATCATGATATTACCTGGTCTACCATCTACTGTCATTATATTACTCTGGTCTACCATCTACTGTCATTATATTACCCTGTTCTTCCATCTACTGTCATTATATTACCCTGGTCTACCATCTACTGTCACTATATTACCCTGGTCTAAACTCTACTGCTATTATATTACCCTGGTCTACCATCTACTGTCACTATATTAACCTGGTCTACCATCTACTGTCATTATATTACCTGATCTATCCATCTACTGTCATTATATTACCCTGGTCTATCTACTGTCATTGGCTATGTTCTGTTATATTACCTGGTCTACCACATCTGTCCTCTCTATTTGCTTCCTAGGTTTTGGCCTTCTAGGAGTCTTTCCTGGCCACCTGCTTCTACACCTGTCATTATATTACCCTGGTCTGCCACTCTGAGATGTCATTATGATGTGCCTGGTCTATATAAATAAATTTGATTTGATTTGATTTGTCATTATATTACCTGGTCTACATCTACTGTCATTATATTACCCTGGTCTCTACTGTCAATATATTACCCTTGTCTACCATCTACTGTCATTATATTACCCTCTACCCTCTACTGTCATTATATTGCCCTGTTCTACCCTTCTGTCATTATATTACCTGGTCTACCATCTACTGTCATATATTACCTACCCTACCATCTTGCTGTCATTATATTAACCTGGTCTACCATCTACTGTCATTTATATTACCCTGGTCTTTCATCTACTGTGATTATATTATCCTGGTCTACCATCTACTGTCATTATATTACCCTGGTCTGCCATCTATTGTCAATATTACCCTGGTCTACCATCTACTGTCATTATATTACCATGGACTACCATCTACTGTCATTATGTTACCATGAGTCTACCATCTACTTTCATTATATTACCCTCTACTTCATTATATTACCCTGGTCTACCATCTACTGTCATTATATTGCCCTGCTCTACCATCTGCTGTCGTTATATTCGCCTGGTCTACAATCTGCTGTCATTATATTACCCTGGCCCTGCCTCTGCTGTCGTTATGTGCCTAAATTACCGTCTGCTGTCGTTATATTTACCCTCTACTGTCATAATATTACCCTGGTCTACATAAATCTACTGTCATTTATATTGCCCTGGTCTTCCACCTACTGTCATTATACTAGCCTGATTATACCATCTACTGTCATTATATTAACCTGGTCTACCATCTACTGTCGTTATATTACCTGGTCTTCCACCTACTGTC
>NW_024605751.1:0-5432 GCF_018296145.1 Oncorhynchus tshawytscha | reverse complement strand
ATATTCTTGAGTTTGTCGTGGGTGATTGTCCTTAGTGTCCTATGTGTACTCGTTGTTAGTTTGCACCAGATAGGCTGTTTCGGTTTCGTTTATTGTTTTTTTGTAAGTTCGTGTTTTTTTGGTATATTAAACATGGATCGCAATCGACACGCTGCAGTTTGGTCCGACTCTCTTTCATCACCACTAGAAAACCGTTACAGAATCACCCACCACCAACGGACCAAGCGGCGTGTCAACAGGCAGGAGCAGCCGAAAAAGGAGATGCTCACCAAGGATTTCTGGTCATGGGAGGAGATCTTCGACGGGAGAGGACCCTGGGCTAAACCAGGGGAGTGTAGCCGCCCAAAGGAGCAACAGGAGAAGAGGCAACAGAGGCAGCAGCAGCAGGAGCAGCAGCAGCTACAGTGGGAGAGGTTGCACCACCTGGAGTTATGGACATGGGAGGAGGAATTGGACGGTAAAGGACCCTGGAATGAGCCTGGAGATTATTGTCGCCCCAAAGCCGAGCTGGAGGCAGCAAAAGCAGAGAGGCGGCATTATGAGGAGCTAGCACGGCAGAGCGGATGGAAGCCCGAGAGTCAGCCCCAAAAATTTCTTGGGGGGGCTTACAGGGAGTATGGCTATGCCAGGTAGGAGACCTGCGCAAACTCCTGTGCTTACCGGGGGCTGGAGAGACCGGGCAGGCACCGTGTTATGCTGTGGAGCGCACGGTGTCTCCAGTGCGGGTGCACAGCCCGGTTCGGTATATTCCAGCTCCGCGTATCGGCCGGAGCTAGATTGAGCGTCGAGCCAAATGCCATGAAGCCGGCTCTACGCATCTGGTCCCCAGTGCGTCTCCTTGGGCCGGCTTACATGGTACCAGCCTTGCGCTCGGTGTCTCCGGTTCGCCTGCATAGCCCAGTGCAGGCTATTCCACCTCGCCGCACTGGCAGGGCAACCGGGAGCATTCAACCAGGTAAGGTTGGGCAGGCTCGGTGCTCAAGAGCCCCAGTGCGCCTGCACGGTCGGTCTATCAGTACCACCTCCACACCCCAGCCCTCCGGTAGCAGCTCCCCGCACCAGGCTTCCTGTGCGTGTCCTCGATCCAGTACCACCAGTTCCAGCACCACGCACCAGGCCTTCAGTGTGCCTCGCCTGTTCAGCGCAGCCAGCGCTTTTCTCCTCTCCTGCGCTGCTGGAGTCTCCCGCCTGTTTAGCGCAGCCAGAGCCTTCCTCCTCTACAGCGCTGCCGGAGCCTCCCGCCTGTTTAGCGCAGCCAGAGCCTTTCTCCTCTCCCCTGCGCTGCCGGGAGTCTCCCGCCTGTTTGGCGCAGCCAGAGCCTTCCTCCGCACAGCGCTGCAGGAGTCTCCCGCCTGTTCAGCGCAGCCAGAGCTGCCAGTCTGCATGAAGCAGCCAGAGCTGTCAGTCTGCATGGAGCAGTCAGAGCTGTCAGTCTGCATGGAGCAGTCAGAGCTGTCAGTCTACATGAAGCAGCCCGAGCTGCCAGTCTGCATGAAGCAGCCAGTCTACATAGAGCAGCCAGAGCTGCCAGTCTGCATGAAGCAGCCAGAGCTGTCAGTCTGCATGGAGCAGTCAGAGCTGTCAGTCTGCATGGAGGAGCCAGAGCTGTCAGTCTACAGGAAGCAGCCCGAGCTGCCAGTCTGCATGAAGCAGTCAGTCTACATGGAGCAGCCAGAGCTGTCAGTCCGCATGGAGCAGCCAGAGCTGTCAGTCTACATGAAGCAGCCCGAGCTGCCAGTCTGCATGAAGCAGCCAGTCTACATGGAGCAGCCAGAGCTGTCAGTCTGCATGAAGCAGCCAGAGCTGTCAGTCTGCATGGAGCAGCCAGTCTGCATGGAGCAGCCAGTCTGCACGGAGCTGTCAGTCTGCGGAGCTGTCAGTCTGCACGGGCTGTCAGTCTGTAAGGAGCTGCCAGTCTGCAAGGAGCTGCCAGTCAGCACGGAGCCGCCAGAGCGGTCAGTCTGTAAGAAGCCGCCAGAGCTGTCAGCCTATATGGAGCAGCTAGTGCCGCCAGTCTGCCCAGCGCCGCCAGTGCCCCCAGTCTGCCCAGCATCGCCAGTCTGCCCAGCATCGCCAGTCTGCCCAGCATCGCCAGTCTGCCCAGCATCGCCAGTCTGCCCAGCATCGCCAGTCTGCCCAGCATCGCCAGTCTGCCCAGCACCGCCAGTCTGCCCAGCGTCGTCAGTCTGCCCAGCGTCGCCAGTCTGCCCAGCACCGCCAGTCTGCCCAGCACCGCCAGTCTGCCCAGCGCCGCCAGTCTGCCCGCGCCGCCAGTCTGCCCGGCGCCGCCAGTCTGCCCAGCTGCCCAGCATCGCCAGTCTGCCAGACTCTTCCAGATCTGCCAGTCAGCCAGACTCTTCCAGATCTGCCAGTCAGCCAGACTCTTCCAGATCTGCCAGTCAGCCAGACTCTTCCAGATCTGCCAGTCAACCAGACTCTTCCAGATCTGCCAGTCACTCTTCCAGATCTGCCAGTCAACCAGACTCTTCCAGATCTGCCAGTCAACCAGACTCTTCCAGATCTGCCAGTCAACCAGACTCTTCCAGATCTGCCAGTCAACCAGACTCTTCCAGATCTGCCAGTCAGCCAGGATCTGCCAGTCAGCCAGGATCTGCTGAAACCACCAGCCAGCCAGGAGCTGGTAGAGATATCTACCTGCCTGAGCTTCCTCTCACTCCTGAGCTTCCTCTCACTCCTGAGCTTCCTCTCACTCCTGAGCTTCCTCTCACTCCTGAGCTTCCTCTCACTCCTGAGCTTCCTCTCACTCCTGAGCTTCCTCTCACTCCTGAGCTTTCTCTCACTCCTGAGCTTTCTCTCACTCCTGAGCTTTCTCTCACTCCCGAGCTTCCCCTCAGTCCCGAGCTGCCTCGGTCCCGAGCTGTCCTTCAGTCCCGATCTGTTCCTCAGTCCAGTGGGGTTCTGGGTGAGGACTACTAGGCCATGGTCGGCGGCGGGTGGACTATCCAGGGACGAAGGGAGAGGGGACTAAGACATTAAAGGAGTGGGGTCCACGTCCGCGCCGGAGCCGCCACCATGGACAGACGCCCACCCGGACCCTCCCTATTGTTTTGAGGTGCGTTCGGGAGTCCGCACCTTAGGGGGTTCTGTCACGCCCTGGTCAAAGTATTTTGTGTTTATTTTTATGTATTTGGTCAGGCCAGGGTGTGGCATGGGGTTTTGAAATTGTGGTGTGTTTGTCTTGGGGTTTTGGTGGTGGTATTGGGATTGTAGCTTAATGGGTTGTCTAGCAAGGTCTATGGCTGTCTGGAGTGGTTCTCAATCAGAGGCAGGTGCTTATCGTTGTCTCTGATTGGGAACCATTTTAGGCAGCCATATTCTTTGAGTTTGTCGTGGGTGATTGTCCTTAGTGTCCTATGTGTACTCGTTGTTAGTTTGCACCAGATAGGCTGTTTCGGTTTCGTTTATTGTTTTTTTGTAAGTTCGTGTTTTTTTTGGTATATTAAACGAAAGTGCATTACATTATAAATAAGCTGAATTAGAAGGAAAATTATATGAAATAGGATTTAATACACTGAATAAAGTTAAAGTAATAGTATAAGCAAAGATAAAAACACAGTGATATTTGAGGTGCTGTACTAGAATGAGACATTAAGGCTTCTGTAGAATTCAGTAATACAGTTGTAGACATTATAGAATAGGTTTTACTAGGGGTATTAAGTGATGTGACTAATAAACTATTATTTGAGAAAGTAGGGTAGATCTGCCTTGGGAAATAGTAAATAAAGTGTATAATGCGATGGGAGTGTTTAGGGGAAATAAATAGTGACATGGAAACAAACGGACTGTTTCTCCCTGGAATATAGAGATAGCGAAATGTAATAAATAAAGCCATAGAGACGCTGAAAAACGAACGTTAATTCTGCCAATTCAATTTGAATATGAAGGAGCAAACCAGATAATGTAGGGTAACATTGCCCGGTAAACAGGAATACATGGAAACCATAACTCTGGCAGTCTCTATGGGGTGCCACAGGGTTCAATTCTTGGATCGACTCTCTTCTCTGTATACATCAATGAGGTCGCTCTTGCTGCTGGTGAGTCCCTGATCACCTCTACGCAGACGACACCATTCTGTATACTTCCGGCCCTTCTTTGGACACTGTGTTAACAACCCTCCAGGCAAGCTTCAATGCCATACAACTCTCCTTCCGTGGCCTCAATTGCTCTTAAATACAAGTAAAACTAAATGCATGCTCTTCAACCGATCGCTACCTGCACCTACCAGCCTGTCCAACATCACTACTCTGGACAGCTCTGACTTAGAATACGTGGACAACTACAAATACTTAGGTGTCTGGTTAGACTGTAAACTCTCCTTCCAGACCCACATCAAACATCTCCAATCCAAAAGTTAAATCTAGAATTGGCTTCCTATTTCGCAACAAAGCATCCTTCACTCATGCTGCCAAACATACCCTTGTAAAACTGACCATCCTACCAGTCCTCGACTTTGGCGATGTCATTTACAAAATAGCCTCCAATACCCTACTCAACAAATTGGATGCAGTCTATCACAGTGCAATCCGTTTTATCACCAAAGCCCCATATACTACCCACCATTGCGACCTGTAAAAATCGTTGGCTGGCCCTCGCTTCATACTCGTCGCCAAACCCACTGGCTCCATGTCATCTACAAGACCCTGCTAGGTAAAGTCCCCCTTATCTCAGCTCACTGGTCACCATAGCATCTCCCACCTGTAGCACACGCTCCAGCAGGTATATCTCTCTAGTCACCCCCAAAACCAATTCTTTCTTTGGCCGCCTCTCCTTCAGTTCTCTGCTGCCAATGACTGGAACGAACTACAAAAATCTCTGAAACTGGAAACACTTATCTCCCTCACTGGCTTTAAGCACCAACTGTCAGAGCAGCTCACAGATTACTGCACCTGTACATAGCCACCTATAATTTAGCCCAAACAACTACCTCTTTCCCAACTGTATTTAATTTTAATTTATTTATTTATTTTGCTCCTTTGCACCCCATTATTTTTGTTTCTACTTTGCACATTCTTCCATTGCAAAACTACCATTCCAGTGTTTTACTTGCTATATTGTATTTACTTTGCCACCATGGCCTTTCCTTTACCTCCCTTCTCACCTCATTTGCTCACATTGTATATAGACTTGTTTATACTGTATTATTGACTGTATGTTTGTTTTACTCCATGTGTAACTCTGTCGTTGTATCTGTCGAACTGCTTTGCTTTATCTTGGCCAGGTCGCAATTGTAAATGAGAACTTGTTCTCAACTTGCCTACCTGGTTAAATAAAGGTAAAAATAAAAAAAAATAAAAAAAATAAAAAAATAGCTTAATTTACCAGCGTTTTAATGTTAATTAACATTCTATCATCAGAAATGCATTACGAGGGGAAGCGTAAGAAGTTGTAGATCAGGGCTAACTAGTGTGGGG
>NW_024605750.1:0-5431 GCF_018296145.1 Oncorhynchus tshawytscha | reverse complement strand
CAATACACAAGTATATATTTTTAAACCTGCATATTTAGCTAAAGGAAATCCAGGTTAGCAGGCAATATTAACCAGGTGAAATTGTGTCACCTCTTGCGTTCATTGCACGCAGAGTCAGTGTATATGCCACATTTTGGGCCGCCTAATTTGCCACCCGTTATATAAAATACGGAACGGAATAAACGTTTTGTTTTCGAGGTGATTGTTTCCAGATTTGACCTAAGGCTCGTATTTCTGTGTGTTTATTATGATTTGATATTTGATAGAGCAGTCTGAGTGGTGGTAGGCAGCAGCAGGCTCGTAATAGTCAAAGGTATATATGGTTTAGAGAGAAATAGTCGACGCGTTATAATTCCTGTAATAACTTGCGGCTGAACTTGAAAGGGGTTCCTTCATTATTTTACCATTCATGTCTTCCACAGATAATGTCTTGACCTACTTCAAATAAGGTCTGTGTTTCGTGCTTAAACCGCCTCAGCGTTTTGTTACCCGTGTAAATCTCACTAGGATAAAGTAACGTTTGTCAACATACATAAATCCACTCTACCAAAAAAAAGATCTTTGCTTATATTTAGCCAATATTGATCAGAGTTACCTTGTCCTATGGATATCTACACAGTTCTAAAATTGGCAAAGGGGGTGTAAGCCTACACGAAACACAGACCTTATTTTAAGTGAATCTAAAAAATATCCTATGGAATAAATGAATGAAGGAACCGCTTTTCAGATTTTGCTAGAAGATGTCATGGAAATTATGAACCGCACTTTGGTAGTCAATTCTTACCATGCCCATTATTAAAATAGGATTTCCTGCAAACTCCCAAAAAATGTTAGTAGCATAATAACATAACATAAGCCATTGGAAAATGTGTAGAGTTGCAGGAAACTGCAGTTTCTCTCTCAGAACTCAAATGGACAACTAGAAAAAGCTCACACCAAGTTTATTCACCCACTGGGTCATACAACTGCAAAGACAAGGTACGATTACACAAGCACATACATTCATAACCTTCTAATAGGCGGTGTCAACTCCTTACACATATAGACAGCAAATACATCTCTGTTTCTAGGCAGGAACTTAAATGGTTCCTCTCACTGGTGTAGTCATAGCCCTGCCTGATACTAGAACCTTCATGGGCATGGAAGTGTATGCGTGAGATAGGACTGTAGTAGGAGAGTAGTTGTGATGGGCCTCTAACCCCCTTTACTACAGCAAAATGCATCTAAAACCATGCCATTGGCCACGCCTACTGCCATCGTAGGGGAAACACTGTTCTGAGTATCTTGGTAAACTATTTTAAACTCCTTTTCAATGCCCTCTTACCTATTCTGCCCATTCATATCATCTAGCCTATAGGCCTAGTTGAAATTGAAGGCCTACCTCTCCCAAAAACCCACGCCAGTCCCAAGACGGACGAAAAGGAGATAGCCACAGGTCAACAACAAGAAAGGTAGCTACTGTATGATTCTTCAGACATTCATAACGAATCGGTTGTACCTATATGGACTTAAAACAGTCTATATCAAAACTGTCTTCTGGTAATGACAATTGGTTGGATTTTGTCTGAGGTATCCTTAATCATCTCATCATCTACCCTCCTTAGATTGGAAGAGGAAAACGACTTACAAGCCGTGGCTACAAGTAAGTATTCCACTCAGGGAAACAGCACAGCTTTCTGAAACGTTACTGACAGTTGCCACAGTCACCTGACATGCATGGCTCTTCCACACAGGACAGCTCGTCCAAGAGCGACCAAAGACCGCCAGCGTCCATCCACTATGGTAAAACAACATAGCCATTGAAATCGCATGAACTTAGAAGGTAGACTGACACCATCCAACAGTAGAGAATTGGACACAGAAGAGACTTGAAACACAACCTTAGTGGCAAAAAATAACTGCAATGAACACTTAGACATCCTAGAAGTTGGCAGATTTGGGATTGTAGATCCTCAACTGGTCAGATATTTGGGGATGGTGTTTAAAATATCCACCGTACAATATCTTTAATGCGGAGTGCCTAACAGAGACTCATATGGTCACATGTTCTAAAAACTTGGTATGGCTTGGCCAGGATCGAACAACCAACCTTCTGACTTCAAATAATAAACTTTAACCACAAGACTACAGGGTAGGCCCAATATATGGGAATAATACCAACGTTTAGGTTGATGACTGACAGGTGCAAGCATCAGTTTTTTTGTTGGCTGTTTCATTATTCACCTCCTGCATCTGTCTACTTTCTGTTCCACTGTCTGTTTCTTAGTGATCTGCCTTCCTTCATGTTAACACTATGGCTATAAGCCTCCTTCTGACCTGGGTATCTGTTGTGCTTACAGGGAAACAATGCAGGTGGAGACAACACATTTGGACAAGGCAGGGACATCATAAATCAAGTCAGAGGACAAGGAGGGGGGGAGAAAAGGCTAAATCTATCCAAAAGAAAAATGACTGAAGATGAGTCTCTGTTCTCAATACTCTGTTATGCTTTAAGACACACAACCACCAAGATAGCTCTCAGTAATTTATTGGACATTATACATCTCCGTTGTCCAAAGGGGGGGGAAAACGGCATTCCCAACAGCCAGGTGTATGAAGTATTTTGACTGTAATGACACTTTTGAAATACAGTATATTTGTCCAACATGCCAGTATTTCTTTGGCAGTGAAGTGCCAGATCATTGCACATCATGTGCTTGCCTCCTGGGGATATGCCATCTCTTGTCAAGAGTGGATCAGTGTTTATGAAATTGTCAGTCAAAAAACAACTAGAGGAAAAGTTATCAGATCCCAAATTCTGTAACGCATTAGAATATAAGTATTCTTGGTCCAAGAGCAGCCCAGATAGTACAGATTACATGTATGATGGTGCACTATACAAGTCAATATATGCCCTTAATGGCACTGATTTATTGAACCTTTCACTCTCATGGAATGAGGAAGGCGTTCCAATATTCAAGTCCTCTCCCTTTCACATCTGGCCCCTAAAAGTCATAGTTAATTAAGTTCCCCCAAACCTAAGAGCAAAGCACATCATTCTTGTGGGGCTGTGGTTTGGGCTACTGGTGCTATCACAAAGGAGAAGTGGTAAATGAGGGTAATGGGTTCACTAGAGTGTATCTTAACCTTTAAGTCTTTACTGAAGACTCATCTCTTCAGTGGGTCATATGATTGAGTGTAGTCTGGCCCAGGAGTGGGAACGTGAACGGAAAGGCTCTGGAGCAACGAACCGCCCTTGCTGTCTCTGCCTGGCCGGTTCCCCTCTTTCCACTGTGATTCTCTGCCTCTAACCCTATTACAGGGGCTTGGTCACTGGCTTACTGGGGCTCTCTCATACCGTCCCTGGAGGGGGTGCGTCACCTGAGTGGGTTGATTCACTGTTGTGGTCATCCTGTCTGGGTTGGCGCCCCCCTTGGGTTGTGCCGTGGCAGAGATCTTTGTGGGCTATACTCAGCCTTGTCTCAGGATGGTAAGTTGGTGGTTGAAGATATCCCTCTAGTGGTGTGGGGGCTGTGCTTTGGCAAAGTGGGTGGGGTTATATCCTTCCTGTTTGGCCCTGTCCGGGGTGTCCTCGGATGGGGCCACAGTGTCTCCTGACCCCTCCTGTCTCAGCCTCCAGTATTTATGCTGCAGTAGTTTATGTGTCGGGGGCTGGGGTCAGTTTGTTATATATGGAGTACTTCTCCTGTCCTATTCGGTGTCCTGTGTGAATCTAAGTGTGCGTTCTCTAATTCTCTCCTTCTCTCTTTCTTTCTCTCTCTCTGAGGACCTGAGCCCTAGGACCATGCCCCAGGACTACCTGACATAAAATACTGCTTGTATGTAAATGAAGTCATCGACTCGGCCTGTCCTTAAACATTCGTATGCCCATATGCTAATACTTCACACCAAAGATTTTAAGGCACAGATCAATAGCCAAGATACTCAGCTTTCCGCAGACACCATGCTTTTGCAGATAGATGCTTCTGTTCTCATACCAGACTACATTAAATGTTTTAAAAAATCAAGTAGGGTCCCCAAATATTGGGACTTTACAATCAAAAGGTACTTTACACCACTGGTATCCGCTTGAGAGTGAGCCAATACCACGCACAGACACTAAACACCTCAAAGAGGTTGCCTTGGTGATAGTCAGGGGAACATCATACATGGTGTTAAGGGCCCATCTCCTTTAATGTTTCTTACTGTTTCCAACATGATTGCAGGGTTTGCTTTTGATTACAAGCATGGCATCTTATATGGCATATGTTGGCAAAGGACTACACTGTGGTTTGAGTCCAAATATCACCCTGAGTCCTGGTACATTGGTAGAGAAATAGAGTGCATAAACAAAGATTGCTTGCCACAAAACCACCTGTAAATGTGACAAGACCACCACGCTCAATTAATTTACTCAAATATTGGAAAGCCACAGAGTTCTGACACTTCCTGCTACAGCTATTTTTAGGTCTCTCAGAGATGTTCGAACTGGTTCAAGTCCGGTCTCTGGCTGGGCCACTCAAGTATATTCAGAGAATTGTCCGGAAGCCACTCCTGCATTGTCTTGGCTGTGTGCTTAGGGTTGTTGTCCTGTTGGAATGTGAACCTTTGCCCCAGTCAGAGGTCCTGAGCACTCTGGAGTAGGTTTTCATCAAGAATCTCTGTAGTTTGCTCCTTTTATCTTTGCCTCGGTCCCGACGAGTCTCCCAGTCCCTGCCACTGAAAAACATCCCCACAGCATGATGCTGCCACCACCGTGCTTGACTGTAGGGATGGTGTCAGGTTTCCTCAAGATGTGATGCTTGGCATTCAGGCCAAAGAGTTCAATCTTGGTTTCATCAGACCAGAAGATCTTGTTTCTCATGGTCCGAGAGTTGTTAGGTGCCTTTGGCAAACTCCAAGCGGGCTGTCATGTGCCTTCTACTGAGGAGTGGCTTCCATCTGACCACTCTACCATAAAGGCCTGATTGGTGGAGTGCTGCAGAGATGGTTGTCCTTCTGGAAGGTTCTCCAATCTCCACAGAGGAACTCTGGAGCTCGGTCAGAGTGACCATCGGGTTCTTGGTCACCTCCTGACCAAGGCCCTTCTCCCCCAATTGCTCATGTAACGGATGTGAAACGGCTAGCTAGTTAGCGGTGGTGCGTGCTAAATAGCATTTCAATCGGTGGCGTCACTTGCTCTGAGACCTTGAAGTAGTGGTTTCCCTTGCTCTGCAAGGGCCGCGGCTTTGTGGAGCGATGGGTAACGATGCTTCGAGGGTGACTGTTGTTGATGTGTGCAGAGAGTACCTGGTTCGCGCCTGGGTATGGGCGGGGCGGTCTAAAGTTATACTGTTACATTGATGCTGTTGAACCCGGATCACTGGTTGCTGCAGAAAAGGAGGAGGTCAAAAGTGGGGTGAGTGTAACGGATGTGAAACGGCTAGCTAGTTAGCGGTGGTGCGCGCTAAAT
>NW_024605749.1:0-5431 GCF_018296145.1 Oncorhynchus tshawytscha | reverse complement strand
ATTTAATCATTATCTTTAACCTTATAAATTATTTTATCACTAGTTTAATCCCTCCAGTAATTTCTAGAACAAAGCTCCCAACCTTTTTGCATGTTGTACAGCCCAACTTTGAATTCTGCATGACAAGCCAGGGGTTATACGTTTGCTTGTTCTTGAACTACAACTTGCACCTGCTCCGAACACTTCGTCGGTGAATGCACTGCCTACCTCGCTCCCAGCTCCAGTCTCCCTCCCCCGCTGAGTCTGACTAGCTAGGAGGCCTACTAGCTAGTGGAGGTGTTGGTGGTGATGCTGAACTGGTGGGATTAGCATCGCCTTCAGGAACAGTTTGCCCCTCACTCCTCTCCCCTGACGCTGACAGTTCTCTGGCTCGTTCTGGGTTCGATTCACCATCTTTCTCTGGATTTTTGGACTTAAAAAATGTCAAACTTGATTCTCTTTTCTTATAAACTTTTATTTGGTTTTACCACAATTCAAAATCAGTAGGGAGACGACTAGACTACGTGACGTGATTACGTAGGGACCTCTTCACTAACTGACCACCACTACCAAGACCTGTGTCAAGATCAGTCACTTACCCTACTGGCCATCCCCATAACCTCAATGTACAAATAAGAGAGAAGGTCTGGAATCAGTGTAGCAGGATAGGATGATTACACAGAAGGATCACAAGGCTTTTACATGATGGTCTTTCTGGGGGGCGGGAGAAATAACGAGGAGGCAACTTGATTTAATGCTGATTGCTTTTATTAGAATGTTACAGTGCGAACAGTGAAATAATCAATACATCATGCCGCGAGAGGTTCAGGATATAGAACAAAAAGTGGAATCTGAGAGGCAGGATCCGGCTCAAATTAAGCACTGCTTTTGACCTTTTATTGAAAAAGGCTTGGTCTTTTGTCGGCTTCAAATGATGAGAAATGCTTTAGCAGGAAGATGGAGTACTTATTTTTCACGTCTTGTGTTAAAACGTTGGCCAGATCTTTGACGTGTTTGGCTTGGGAACTCATGTGACGTTCAGCACACTGCAATGCAGCATTGGGAGAAGGAACTTTAATCAAGATTCTGTTATAGACCGCAGCACACATGAATCACTCAGTTGCAATTTTGACATGTAAATCTTGGTGGGACAAACGCAACATTTTGTTTGATGCATGCCAGCAAAGCCACTACACAACACAACACTAAACTATACATTGATTGCACTATAATGGTGACAACCGTTGCCCACAAACTAAATACAGCTGTCCTGACAGCGGAGCTTTCCTTTCAGCACCATTGAATCCTTACCACTTACCACCTGGCTAATAGCGGTCATCATCTGACAGCGAACAGTTCATTCAGCCTCATTTACTGACTTTTTAAAGCCATAGCTGTTATGGCTGACTTCCTTAAACAAATGTGGTTTCTACTGATTCCTTGTGGATTTGTGTAAGTCGATAAGAACCTCAATATCCTTCAATAAATACGAACGGCAACATGAGTTTTGAATTTTGAACTGTACACAAACGTTACATTTTCGTTCAGTAAATTCACAATGTTCTTATATCATTAACACTTAGCTCTAAGAAGAAGCAAGTGCAAGCAAACAAGCTGCGATGAGGTAGGCCTATTCGTTCAGCAATTTCAAAATGGACACAGATAGATTCAGATTCAGAAATACAGATAGATTCAGAGAGAGACGTGCTTAGCCTACCATTTGAAGTATTTTATTAGGCCTATGTGGTCTAAAAAGGAAGTTAAATACAATCACGAGGATCCACTTTTGTAGACAATATACAGACACACAGACACCGCATTGCACAAACAAAGCAACTCTCGCAATATCAACTGGAATTACGTGGGTCTATTACTGAACTATTTGTTGAATACAAATACTTGAATGAGAAGAGACTGTCAATGGAAAACATGGCTACAGACTCAACAACATTATATAGTATCCCCTCATGAAGAAAAGCACAAGCTAATTTATGCAGCAGCATACAAGACATTTTTGGACTCACCGTTGTTGTGCTCACTTGAACAGGAAGGTGGTGCGGTGGTCCTTCTTGTGGGCAAATTTTGTCAAAGACAAGTGGGAACTCTGAAAAAAACAAGGTCGAATCATGACGTCAGTGATCTTTTGGTCGGAGCTCAAGAAAGAGGACCGAGTTCCCGGCTTGGAATTTCCCCGTTTATTTCAGAGTTCCCAGTTGTCTTTGACTCAATGAAGTCTGAGATTCAGTTCCACGTTTCTAGTTGTTTTGAATACGGCAGAAGTCATGCTGGATTGAGAGCATGGCCAATGTATTCAACATTTTCTGAAACATGGTGTTGCGAGTGAATGTTTAGCCTTTCAGGATTGGAAAAGAGACCATTATAGACAGATGTTTTAAATCCTAAAAACCCAGACCATTTACACCCTCTCCAACAAATATCATGCAGGGCAAGCAAAATAGTGATTGTTTTGCAACGCCTGCAGTTAGCAACTGATTCCTTCCAAACCACTCATTGTTGTATTTGCGATTTCCGACTTGTTGTGTAATGTTTATGTCCAACGGCCGATGATTACCGATACCTTTTATCTCAAATCAAAAAATCAAATCAAATTTTATGTCACATACACATGGTTAGCAGATGTTAGTGCGAGTGTAGCGAAATGCTTGTGCTTCTAGTTCTGACAATGCAGTAATAACCAACAAGTAACCTAGCTAGCAATTCCAAAACTACTACCTTATAGACACAAGTGTAAGGGGATAAAGAATATGTACATAAAGATATATGAATGAGTGATGGTACAGAGAGGCATAGGCAAGATACAGTAGATGGTATTGAGTGCAGTATATACATATGAGATGAGTATGTAAACAAAGTGGCATAGTTAAAGTGGCTAGTGATACATGTATTACATAAGGATGCAGTAGGTGATATTGTAACGGTTCTCTTTTGGTGAAGGAGAGTCGGACCAAAATGCGCGTGTAGATTTCGATCCATGTTTAATCAACAAACGTAAAACACGAATCAAAACAAAAACTACAAAAAACAACAAACGTGGAAACGTACGTAACGAAAACCGAAACAGCCCTATCTGGTGAAAACACAGAGACAGGAACAATCACCCACAAACACACAGTGAAACCCAGGCTACCTAAATATGGTTCCCAATCAGAGACAATGACTAACACCTGCCTCTGATTGAGAACCATATCAGGCCAGACATAGAAATAGACAAACTAGACATGAAACATAGAATGCCCACTCAGCTCACACCCTGACCAACCAAAACATAGAAATATACAAAGTAAACTATGGTCAGGGTGTGACAGATATAAAGTACAGTATATACGTATACATATGAGATGAATAATGTAGGGTATGTAAACATTATATTAGGTAGCATTGTTTAAAGTGGCTAGTGATATATTTTACATCAATTCCCATCAATTCCCATTATTAAAGTGGCTGGAGTTGAGTCAGTGTGTTGGCAGCAGCCACTCAATGTTAGTGGTGGCTGTTTAACAGTCTGATGGCCTTGTGATAGAAGCTGTTTTTCAGTCTCTCGGTCCCAGCTTTGATGCACCTGTACTGACCTCGCCTTCTGGATGATAGCGGGGTGAACAGGCAGTGGCTCGGGTGGTTGCTGTCCTTGATGATCTTTATGGCCTTCCTGTAACATCGGGTGGTGTAGGTGTCCTGGAGGGCAGGTAGTTTGCCCCGGTGATGCGTTGTGCAGACCTCACTACCCTCTGGAGAGCCTTACAGTTGTGGGCGGAGCAGTTGCCGTACCAGGCGGTGATACAGCCCGACAGGATGCTCTCGATTGTGCATCTGTAGAAGTTTGTGAGTGCTTTTGGTGACAAGCCAAATTTCTTCAGCCTCCTGAGGTTGAAGAGGCGCTGCTGCGCCTTCTTCACGATGCTGTCTGTGTGGGTGGACCAATTCAGTTTGTCTGTGATGTGTACGCCGAAGAACTTAAAACTTACTACCCTCTCCACTACTGTTTCATTGATGTGGATAGGGGGTTTTCCTCTGCTGTTTCCTGAAGTCCACAATCATCTCCTTAGTTTTGTTGACGTTGAGTGTGAGTTATTTTCCTGACACCACACTCAGAGGGCCCTCACCTCCTCCCTGTAGGCCGTCTCGTCGCTGTTGGTAATCAAGCCTACCACTGTTGTGTCGTCCGCAAACTTGATGATTGAGTTGGAGGCCTGCGTGGCCAAGCAGTCGTGGGTGAACAGGGAGTACAGGAGAGGGCTCAGAACGCACCCTTGTGGGGCCCCAGTGTTGAGGAACAGCGGGGTGGAGATGTTGTTGCCTACCCTCACCACCTGGGGGCGGCCGGTCAGGAAGTCCAGTACCCAGTTGCACAGGGCGGGGTCGAGACCCAGGGTCTCGAGCTTGATGACGAGCTTGTAGGGCACTATGGTGTTAAATGCCGAGCTGTAGTCGATGAACAGCATTCTCACATAGGTATTCCTCTTGTCCAGATGGGTTAGGGCAGTGTGCAGTGTGGTTGAGATTGCATCGTCTGTGGACCTATTTGGGCGGTAAGCAAATTGGAGTGGGTCTAGGGTGTCAGGTAGGGTGGAGGTGATATGGTCCTTGACTAGTCTCTCAAAGCACTTCATGATGACGGAAGTGAGTGCTACGGGGCGGTAGTCGTTTAGCTCAGTTACCTTAGCTTTCTTGGGAACAGGAACAATGGTGGACCTCTTGAAGCATGTGGGAACAATAGACTGGGATAGGGATTGATTGAATATGTCCGTAAACACACCAGCCAGCTGGTCTGCGCATGCTCTGAGGGCGCAGTTGGGGATGCCGTCTGGGCCTGCAGCCTTGCGAGGGTTGACACGTTTAAATGTTTTCCTCACGTCGGCTGCAGTGAAGGAGAGTCCGCATGTTTTAGTTGCGGGCAGTGTCAGTGGCACTGTATTGTCCTCAAAGCGGGTAAAAAAGTTATTTAGTCTGCCTGGGAGCAAGACATCCTGGTCCGTGACAGTGCTGGTTTTCTTTTTGTAATCCGTGATTGACTGTAGACCCTGCCACATACCTCTTGTGTCTGAGCCGTTGAATTGAGATTCTACTTTGTCTCTATACTGACGCTTAGCTTGTTTGATTACCTTGCGGAGGGAATAGTTACACTGTTTGTATTCGGTCATGTTTCCAGTCACCTTGCCCTGATTAAAAGCAGTGGTTCGCGCTTTCAGTTTCACGCGAATGCTGTCATCAATCCACAGTTTCTGGTTTGGGAATGTTTTAATCGTTGCTATGGGAACGACATATTCAACGCACTTTCTAATGAACTCGCACACCGAATCAGCGTATTCGTCAATGTTCGTCTGACGCAATACGGAACATATCCCAGTCCACGTGATGGAAGCAGTCTTGGAGTGTGGAATCAGATTGGTCGGACCAGCGTTGAACAGACCTCAGCGCGGGAGCTTCTTGTTTT
>NW_024605748.1:0-5429 GCF_018296145.1 Oncorhynchus tshawytscha | reverse complement strand
AGAGATATAGATGAATTGAGGAGAACAGAGTCCATTTACATATGAAATGAGTTCCTCAGACTGGGGTTCTTCTCTACTGGTCCAGTACCAGCAGTGTGACGGAGATAAGGCCAGTGCAGGGAGGCTGGCTGGGGGTCCTGGCTGTAGCTTCGCCACTCCAGGCAACACGTTCTCTCTGTGATACACCCCCTGCTCCTCTGCCCGATCTCCCTGTAGACAATCAACCACTCCCTATTCTCACCTGGTGCTCTGGCCGCTGGAAGATAAGTGTTCCACTCAAACGTACTAGTGAAACTGAAGAGTGTGTGTATTAGATTGTAAGCACACTGCACTCAGGCTAGAGGATCAGGGTGGTGTCCACTGGGAGAGAACAATGAGTCAAGGACTGAAGGTGACGAGGAGGACTGGTTTAGATATGAATATTTTGGTGGTTGTATTTTTTAATGTCACTGAGTGTATGAGTGCGGTAGTGTGTCATTCAGGATGTTAGCTAGGAGATGAGGTGATAACCACACACAGTGTCCCTGACTCCTACAGTAAAGCTGTCATACAGGAGAGGTAACGGGTTTTCGAGGCACGCAACCAGCAGGGAAGAAGATTTGACGGGATTTTATACGTTGATTATGTCCTCACCCCTTAATGCTTATTAAACCAGTCCTCCTCGTCCCTATTCGAGAAAGTCCTTATCTGGAGGAAGGAGTAGGGCACAGCCACGTCAGGCTGGCTAACATTAAAGTCCTCCACAGCGGAGAATACATGTGTCTGAGCAAAGATAGGGACATCAGAGGCCTCCCCACCGCAGAGCACAGTATCAGCCTCCCTATTCTCTTCTCCCTCCTAGGAAATAGAGCGAGAGATTTTTTTATTTTACCTTTATTTAACTAGGCAAGTCAGTTAAGAACAAATTCTTATTTTCAATGATTTTCAATGAGAGTGGGTTAACTGCCTGTTCAGGGGCAGAACGACAGATTTGTACCTTGTCAGCTCGGGGATTTGAACTTGCAACCTTCCGGTTGCTAGTCCAATGCTCTAACCACTAGGCTACCCTGCCACCCCAGATACTGTAGGGAGAGAGGGAGAGAGAGAGATACTGTAGGAGAGATATACTGTAGGAGATAGGAGAGACAGAGATTCTGTAGGAGACATAGGAGAGAGAGAGAGAGATAGGAGAGAGATACAGTAGGAGAGATACTGTAGGAGAGATAGGAGAGAGATACAGTAGGAGAGATGTTTTAATTTTTTAATTTTACCTTTATTTAACTAGGCAAGTCAGTTAAGAACAAATTCTTATTTTCAATGACGGCCTAGGACGGCCTAAATGTGGGTTAACTGCCTGTTCAGGGGCAGCTCGGGGGTTTGAACATGCAACCTTCCGGTTACTAGTCCAACGCTCTAATCACTAGGCTACCCTGCCGCCCCAAAGATAGGAGATAGGAGAGAGATACTGTAGGAGAGAGAGAGAGATTCTGTAGGAGAGATAGGAGAGCGAGAGATACTATAGGAGAGAGAGAGATACTGAGTAGAGATACTGAGTACTTCCGGCGCCGACAGAGATGGCCGCCTCGCTTCGCGTTCCTAGGAAACTATGCAGTTTTTTGTTTTTTTACGTGTTATTTCTTACACTAGTACCCCAGGTCATCTTAGGTTTCTTTACATACAGCCGACAAGAACTACTGAATATAAGATCAGCGTCAACTCACCATCAGTACGACCAAGAATATGTTTTTCGCGACGCGGATCCTGTGTTCTGCCTTACAACCAGTGTAACCGAGTGGATCACATGCAGCGACCAAAAAAAAAAAACGACTCAGAAAAAGAGGGAAACGAAGCGGTCTTCTGGTCAGACTCCGGAGACGGGCACATCGTGCACCACTCCCTAGCATTCTTCTTGCCAATGTCCAGTCTCTTGACAACAAGGTTGATGAAATCCGAGCAAGGGTAGCATTCCAGAGGGACATCAGAGACTGTAACGTTCTCTGCTTCACGGAAACATGGCTAACTGGAGAGACGCAATCCGAAGCAGTGCAGCCAGCGGGTTTCTCCACGCATCGCGCCGACAGAAACAAACATCTTTCTGGTAAGAAGAGGGGCGGGGGCGTATGTCTTATGGCCAACGTGACATGGTGTGATGAAAGAAACATACAGGAACTCAAATCCTTCTGTTCACCTGATTTAGAATTCCTCACAATCAAATGTAGACCGCATTATCTACCAAGAGAATTCTCTTCGATTATAATCACAGCCGTATATATCCCCCAAGCAGACACATCGATGGCTCTGAACGAACTTTATTTAACTCTCTGCAAACTGGAAACGATTTATCTGGAGGCTGCATTCATTGTAGCTGGGGATTTTAACAAGGCTAATCTGAAAACAAGACTCCCTAAATTTTATCAGCATATCGATTGCGCAACCAGGGGTGGAAAGACCCTGGATCATTGTTACTCTAACTTCCGCGACGCATATAAGGCCCTGCCCCGCCCCCTTTCGGAAAAGCTGACCACGACTCCATTTTGTTGATCCCTGCCTACAGACAGAAACTAAAACAAGAAGCTCCCACGCTGAGGTCTGTCCAACGCTGGTCCGACCAAGCTGACTCCACACTCCAAGACTGCTTCCATCACGTGGACTGGGAGATGTTTCGTATTGCGTCAGACAACAACATTGACGAATACGCTGATACGGTGTGCGAGTTCATTAGAACGTGCGTTGAAGATGTTGTTCCCATAGCAACGATTAAAACATTCCCTAACCAGAAACCGTGGATTGATGGCAGCATTCGTGTGAAACTGAAGGCACGAACCACTGCTTTTGGTGTCTGGTAACATGGCTGAATACAAACAGTGCAGCTATTCCCTCCGCAAGGCTATCAAACAAGCTAAGCGCCAGTACAGAGACAAAGTAGAATCTCAATTCAACGGCTCAGACACAAGAGGTATGTGGCAGGGTCTACAGTCAATCACGGACTACAGGAAGAAACCCAGCCCAGTCACGGACCAGGATGTCTTGCTCCCAGGCAGACTAAATAACTTTTTGCCCGCTTTGAGGACAATACAGTGCCACTGACACGGCCTGCAACGGAAACATGCGGTCTCTCCTTCACTGCAGCCGAAGTGAGTAAGACATTTAAACGTGTTAACCCTCGCAAGGCTGCAGGCCCAGACGGCATCCCCAGCCGCGCCCTCAGAGCATGCGCAGACCAGCTGGCCGGTGTGTTTACGGACATATTCAATCAATCCCTATACCAGTCTGCTGTTCCCACATGCTTCAAGAGGGCCACCATTGTTCCTGTTCCCAAGAAAGCTAAGGTAACTGAGCTAAACGACTACCGCCCCGTAGCACTCACATCCGTCATCATGAAGTGCTTTGAGAGACTAGTCAAGGACCATATCACCTCCACCCTACCTGACACCCTTGACCCACTCCAATTTGCTTACCGCCCAAATAGGTCCACAGACGATGCAATCTCAACCACACTGCACACTGCCCTAACCCATCTGGACAAGAGGAATACCTATGTGAGAATGCTGTTCATCGACTACAGCTCGGCATTCAACACCATAGTACCCTCCAAGCTCGTCATCAAGCTCGAGACCCTGGGTCTCGACCCCGCCCTGTGCAACTGGGTACTGGACTTCCTGACGGGCCGCCCCAGGTGGTGAGGGTAGGCAACAACATCTCCTCCCCGCTGATCCTCAACACTGGGGCCCCACAAGGGTGCGTTCTGAGCCCTCTCCTGTACTCCCTGTTCACCCACGACTGCGTGGCCATGCACGCCTCCAACTCAATCATCAAGTTTGCGGACGACACAACAGTGGTAGGCTTGATTACCAACAACGACGAGACGGCCTACAGGGAGGAGGTGAGGGCCCTCGGAGTGTGGTGTCAGGAAAATAACCTCACACTCAACGTCAACAAAACTAAGGAGATGATTGTGGACTTCAGGAAACAGCAGAGGGAACACCCCCATCCACATCGATGGAACAGTAGTGGAGTGGGTAGCAAGTTTTAAGTTCCTCGGCATACACATCACAGACAAACTGAATTGGTCCACTCACACAGACAGCATCGTGAGGAAGGCGCAGCAGCGCCTCTTCAACCTCAGGAGGCTGAAGAAATTCGGCTTGTCACCAAAAGCACTCACAAACTTCTACAGATGCACAATCGAGAGCATCCTGGCGGGCTGTATCACCGCCTGGTATGGCAACTGCACCACCCTCAACCGTAAGGCTCTCCAGAGGGTAGTGAGTTCTGCACAACGCATCACCGGGGGCAAACTACCTGCCCTCCAGGACACCTACACCACCCGATGCTACAGGAAGGCCATAAAGATCATCAAGGACATCAACCACCCGAGCCACTGCCTGTTCACCCCGCTGCCATCCAGAAGGCGAGGTCAGTACAGGTGCATCAAAGCTGGGACCGAGAGACTGAAAAACAGCTTCTATCTCAAGGCCATCAGACTGTTAAACAGCCACCACTAACATTGAGTGGCTACTGCCAACACACTGTCAATGACACTGACTCTACTCCAGCCACTTTAATCATGGGAATCGATGGGAAATGATGTAAATATATCACTAGCCACTTTAAACAATGCTACCTTATATAATGTTACTTACCCTACATTGTTCATCTCATATGCATACGTTGATACTGTACTCTATATCATCGACTGCATCCTTATGTAATACATGTATCACTAGCCACTTTAACTATGCCACTTGGTTTACATACTTATCTCATATGTATATACTGTACTCGATATCATCTACTGTATCTTGCCTATGCTGCTCTGTACCATCACTCATTCATATATCCTTATGTACATATTCTTTATCCCCTTACACTGTGTATGACAGTAGTTTTTTTGGAATTGTTAGTTAGATTACTTGCTCGTTATTACTGCATTGTCGGAACTAGAAGCACAAGCATTTCGCTACACTCGCATTAACATCTGCTAACCATGTGTATGTGACAAATAAAATTTGATTTGATTTGATTTGAGATACTGTATGAGAGATATGAGGCAGAGAAAGTTACTGTAGGAGAGATAGGAGAGAGAGATACTGTAGGAGAGTTAGGAGAGATAGGAGAGAGAGAGATACTGTAGGATAGTGAGAGATGAGAGATAGGAGAGAGAGATACTGTAGGAGAGAGATACTGTAGGAGAGATAGGAGAGAGAGAGAGATACTGTTGGAGAGAGAGAGATACTGTAGGAGAGAGATACTGTAAGAGGGATAGGAGAGAGAGAGATACTGTCGGAGAGAGAGAGATACTGTAGGAGAGAGTAGAGAGAGAGAGATACTGTAGGAGAGATAGGAGAGAGAGATACTGTAGGAGAGTGAGAGAGGAGATAGGGAGAGAGATGTGTTTCTTGCTAGTGGAAGAAAGAGAAGTAGCTTTAGAGTAATGTTGAATAAGGAAT
>NW_024605747.1:0-5427 GCF_018296145.1 Oncorhynchus tshawytscha | reverse complement strand
CAATACAGAAACCCAGAAAAACCTGAGTCTACTCCTTCACTATGGTGAATCACTTCAAACAATACAGAAACCCAGAAACCTGAGTCACTCCCTTCACTATGGTGAATCACTAAAACAATACAGAAACCCAGAAAACCTGAGTCTACTCCTTCACTATGGTGAATCACTAAAACAATACAGAAACCCAGAAAACCTGAGTCTACTCCTTCACTATGGTGAATCACTAAAACAATACAGAAACCCAGAAAACCTGAGTCTACTCCTTCAATTATGGTGAATCACTAAAACAATACAGAAACCCAGAAAACCTGAGTCTACTCCTTCACTATGGTGAATCACTAAAACAATACAGAAACCCAGAAAACCTGAGTCTACGCCTTCACTATGGTGAATCACTAAAACAATACAGAAACCCAGAAAACCTGAGTCTACGGCTTCACTATGGTGAATCACTAAAACAATACAGAAACCCAGAAAACCTGAGTCTACGGCTTCACTATGGTGAATCACTAAAACAATACAGAAACCCAGAAAACCTGAGTCTACACCTTCACTATGGTGAATCACTAAAACATTACAGAAATACACCACAGAACAAGAAGGAACAGCACGTCAGAAATCAGCTCATTGAAGAATCCATAGACTCAATTTGGGAAAACACTAAACAAACAACAACACAAATAATTATCTATCCAAAATGGAGATGTATGGGTAAACCACTTCTCCAATCTTTTTGGCTCTATAGCAAAGAAAAAAACGCAAAAACATATACATGATCAAATACAAATCTTAGAATCAACTATTAAAGACTACCAGAACCCACTGGATTCTCCAATTACCTTGAATGAGTTAAAGGACAAAATACAAACCTTAGAGTCAACTATTAAAGACTACCAGAACCCACTGGATTTTCCAATTACCTTGAATGAACTACAGGACAAAATAAAAACCCTCCAACCCAAAAGGCCTGTGGTGTTGATGGTATCCTCAATGAAATGATCAAATATACACACAACAAATTCCAATTGGCTATAATAAAACTCTTTTTAACATCATCCTTAGCTCTGGCATCTTCCCCCAATATTTGGAACCAAGGACTGATCACCCCACCTACAAAAGTGGAGACAAATTTGACCCCACTAACTACCGGGAATATGCGTCAACAGCAACCTTGGGAAAATCCTCTGCATTATCATTAACAGCAGACTCTTACATTTTCTAAGTGAAAACAATGTTCTGAGCAAATGTCAAATTGGCTTTTTACCAAATTGCCATATGACAGACCAAGTATTCACCCTGCACACCCTAAATGACAAACAAACCAAAACCATGGCAAAGTCTTCTCATGCTTTGTTGATTTCATAAAAGCCTTAGACTCAATTTGGCATGAGGGTCTGCTATACAAATTGATGGGAAGTGGTGTTGAGGGAAAAACATACGACATTATAAAATCTATGTACAGAAACAACAAGTGTGCGGTTAAAAATGGCAAAAAACACAGATATATCTTCCCATAGGGCCGTGGGGTGAGACAGCTTAAGCCCCACACTCTTAAACATATATGTCAATTGGCGAGGGCACTAGAACAGTCTGCAGCACCCGGCCTCACCCTGATAGAATCTGAATTCAAATGTCTACTGTTTGCTGATGAACTGTTGCATCTGTCACCAACCAAGGAGGGCCTACAGCAGCACCTACAGCACCTACAGATTCTGACAGACCTGGGCCCTGACAGTCTTCCGGCGCCGACAGAGATGGCCGCCTCGCTTCGCGTTCCTAGGAAACTATGCAGTTTTTTGTTTTTTTACGTGTTATTTCTTACACTAGTACCCCAGGTCATGTTAGGTTTCATTACATACAGCCGAGAAGAACTACTGAATATAAGATCAGCGTCAACTCACCATCAGTACGACCAAGAATATGTTTTCGCGATGCGGATCCTGTGTTCTGCCTACAACCAGTGTAACCGAGTGGATCACATGCAGCAACCAAAAAAAACGACTCAGAAAAAGAGGGAAACGAAGGGTCTTCTGGTCAGACTCCGAGACGGCACATCATGCACCACTCCCTAGCATTCTTGCCAATGTCCAGTCTTTGACAACAAGGTTGATGAAATCCGAGCAAGGGTAGCATTCCAGAGGGACATCAGAGACTGTAACGTTCTCTGCTTCACGGAAACATGGCTAACTGAGAGACGCAATCCGAAGCGGTGCAGCCAGCGGGTTTCTCCACGCACGCGCCGACAGAAACAAACATCTTTCTGGTAAGAAGACGGGCGGGGGCGTATGCCTTATGGCCAACGTGACATGGTGTGATGAAAGAAACATACAGGAACTCAAATCCTTCTGTTCACCTGATTTAGAATTCCTCACAATCAAATGTAGACCGCATTATCTACCAAGAGAATTCTCTTCGATTATAATCACAGCCGTATATATCCCCCCCCAAGCAGACACATCGATGGCTCTGAACGAACTTTTATTTAACTCTCTGCAAACTGGAAATGATTTATCCGAGGCTGCATTCATTGTAGCTGGGGATTTTAACAAGGCTAATCTGAAAACAAGACTCCCTAAATTTTATCAGCATATCGATTGCGCAACCAGGGGTGGAAAGACCCTGGATCATTGTTACTCTAACTTCCGCGACGCATATAAGGCCCTCCCCGCCCCTTCGGAAAAGCTGACCACGACTCCATTTTGTTGATCCCTGCCTACAGACAGAAACTAAAACAAGAAGCTCCCACGCTGAGGTCTGTCCAACGCTGGTCCGACTAAGCTGACTCCACACTCCAAGACTGCTTCCATCACGTGACTGGGAGATGTTTCGACAAGGGCCAGACAACAACATTGACGAATACGCTGATTCGGTGTGCGAGTTCATTAGAACGTGCGTTGAAGATGTCGCTCCCATAGCAACGACAAAAACATTCCCTAACCAGAAACCGTGGATTGATGGCAGCATTCGTGTGAAACTGAAGGCACGAACCACTGCTTTTTAATCAGGGCAAGGTGTCTGGTAACATGACTGAATACAAACAGTGCAGCTATTCCTCCGCAAGGCTATCAAACAAGCTAAGCGCCAGTACAGAGACAAAGTAGAATCTCAATTCAACGGCTCAGACACAAGAGGCATGTGGCAGGGTCTACAGTCAATCACGGACTACAGGAAGAAACCCAGCCCAGTCACGGACCAGGATGTCTTGCTCCCAGGCAGACTAAATAACTTTTTTGCCCGCTTTGAGGACAATACAGTGGCACTGACACGGCCTGCAACGGAAACATGCGGTCTCTCCTTCACTGCAGCCGAAGTGAGTAAGACATTTAAACGTGTTAACCTCGCAAGGCTGCAGGCCCAGACGGCATCCCCAGCCGCGCCCTCAGAGCATGCGCAGACCAGCTGGCCGGTGTGTTTACGGACATATTCAATCAATCCCTATACCAGTCTGCTGTTCCCACATGCTTCAAGAGGGCCACCATTGTTCCTGTTCCCAAGAAAGCTAAGGTAACTGAGCTAAACGACTACCGCCCCCGTAGCACTCACATCCGTCATCATGAAGTGCTTTGAGAGACTAGTCAAGGACCATATCACCTCCACCCTACCTGACACCCTTGACCCACTCCAATTTGCTTACCGCCCAAATAGGTCCACAGACGATGCAATCTCAACCACACTGCACACTGCCCTAACCCATCTGGACAAGAGGAATACCTATGTGAGAATGCTTGTCATCGACTACAGCTCGGCATTCAACACCATAGTACCCTCCAAGCTCGTCATCAAGCTCGAGACCCTGGGTCTCGACCCCGCCCTGTGCAACTGGGTACTGGTCTTCCTGACGGGCCGCCCCAGGTGGTGAGGGTAGGCAACAACATCTCCTCCCCGCTGATCCTCAACACTGGGGCCCCACAAGGGTGCGTTCTGAGCCCTCTCCTGTACTCCCTGTTCACCCACGACTGGCGTGGGCCATGCACGCTCCAACTCAATCATCAAGTTTGCGGACGACACAACAGTGGTAGGCTTGATTACCAACAACGACGAGACGGGGCTTACAGGGAGGAGGTGAGGGCCTCGGAGTGTGGTGTCAGGAAAATAACCTCACACTCAACGTCAACAAAACTAAGGAGATGATTGTGGACTTCAGGAAACAGCAGAGGGAACACCCCCCATCCACATCGATGGAACAGTAGTGGAGAGGGTTGCAAGTTTTAAGTTCCTCGGCATACACATCACAGACAAACTGAATTGGTCCACTCACACAGACAGCATCGTGAGGAAGGCGCAGCAGCGCCTTCAACCTCAGGAGGCTGAAGAAATTCGGCTTGTCACCAAAAGCACTCACAAACTTCTACAGATGCACAATCGAGAGCATCCTGGCGGGCTGTATCACCGCCTGGTATGGCAACTGCACCGCCCTCAACCGTAAGGCTCTCCAGAGGGTAGTGAGGTCTGCACAACGCATCACCGGGGCAAACTACCTGCCCTCCAGGACACCTACACCACCCGATGCTACAGGAAGGCCATAAAGATCATCAAGGACATCAACCACCCGAGCCACTGCCTGTTCACCCCGCTGTCATCCAGAAGGCGAGGTCAGTACAGGTGCATCAAAGCTGGGACCGAGAGACTGAAAAACAGCTTCTATCTCAAGGCCATCAGACTGTTAAACAGCCACCACTAACATTGAGTGGCTACTGCCAACACACTGTCAATGACACTGACTACTCCAGCCACTTTAGCCACTACTCCAGCCACTCCAGCCACTTTAATCATGGGAATTGATGGGAAATGATGTAAATATATCACTAGCCACTTTAAACAATGCTACCTTATATAATGTTACTTACCCTACATTGTTCATCTCATATGCATACGTATATACTGTACTCTATATCATTGACTGCATCCTTATGTAATACATGTATCACTAGCCACTTTAACTATGCCACTTGGTTTACATACTTATCTCATATGTATATACTGTACTCGATATCATCTACTGTATCTTGCCTATGCTGCTCTGTACCATCACTCATTCATATATCCTTATGTACATATTCTTTATCCCCTTACACTGTGTATAAGACAGTAGTTTTTTTGGAATTGTTAGTTAGATTACTTGCTCGTTATTACTGCATTGTCGGAACTAGAAGCACAAGCATTTCGCTACACTCGCATTAACATCTGCTAACCATGTGTATGTGACAAATAAAATTTGATTTGATTTAAATCTCAGTAAGACCAAAATAATGGTGTTAAAAAAAGGTCCAGTCACCAGGACCACAAATACAAATTCCATCTAGACACTGTTGCCCTAGAGCACACAAAAAACGATACATAACTTGGCCTAAACATCAGCGCCACAGGTAACTTCCACAAAGCTGTGAACGATCTGAGAGACAAGGCAAGAAGGGCCTTCTATGCCAT
>NW_024605746.1:0-5426 GCF_018296145.1 Oncorhynchus tshawytscha | reverse complement strand
TTAAAGAAAATAAGAAATATGGAAAAGGAAAAACAAAATTGCATTGAGTGTATACAACTTGTAACAACTAAAATTATGAAAGTTTAAAGTAGTAAACATCTCGTGAGCTAATACCCTGACCCTACCACAAACCTACCCAACTGAGGGAGTGAAAGAACCCATATCCTTAGATGCTAGTCTTTAAACTAGATTTACCTGCTATGCACAGCATCGCTCTAATTAGGTTCATTCTAAATTATATGTATATGGAAGTAGAAGTACATTGACTGTTCCTTGTAGCATAAAAATATTGTTAGTCAAGTAACAAAATACAATTTGATTACAACAATAATGACCAGACTATTTCGCCCCACTTGAGCATGTCTCAACAACAACAAAAACCTTGTATGCGTTCATAGTCACCAACAGAGCCTACACGCACACCCAAATGTCAACCAATCGGCATTCCTCAATGTGCCCTGAGACCTGTGCCGCGAGGCGACAAAAGCGATGACCACAAACGCACCCCAGCAGGTCAGGAAAAAGACATCAAGCTGTGATGCATAAATTAAAACCTTTAACTGACGATCTCTCAAATATAAAATAGGGACAAGTAGTTAAACAATAACCATCCTCCTGAGTACACCGACCCTCCAAAAATATTATATATATATCAGGGCAAGGTGTCTGGTAACATGACTGAATACAAACAGTGCAGCTATTCCCTCCGCAAGGCTATCAAACAAGCTAAGCGCCAGTACAGAGACAAAGTAGAATCTCAATTCAACGGCTCAGACACAAGAGGCATGTGGCAGGGTCTACAGTCAATCACGGACTACAGGAAGAAACCCAGCCCAGTCACGGACCAGGATGTCTTGCTCCCAGGCAGACGAAATAACTTTTTGCCCGCTTTGAGGACAATACAGTGCCACTGACACAGCCTGCAACGAAAACATGCGGTCTCTCCTTCACTGCAGCCGAAGTGAGTAAGACATTTAAACGTGTTAACCCTCGCAAGGCTGCAGGCCCAGACGGCATCCCCAGCCGCGCCCTCAGAGCATGCGCAGACCAGCTGGCCGGTGTGTTTACGGACATATTCAATCAATCCCTATACCAGTCTGCTGTTCCCACATGCTTCAAGAGGGCCACCATTGTTCCTGTTCCCAAGAAAGCTAAGGTAACTGAGCTAAACGACTACCGCCCGTAGCACTCACATCCGTCATCATGAAGTGCTTTGAGAGACTAGTCAAGGACCATATCACCTCCACCCTACCTGACACCCTAGACCCACTCCAATTTGCTTACCGCCCAAATAGGTCCACAGACGATGCAATCTCAACCACACTGCACACTGCCCTAACCCATCTGGACAAGAGGAATACCTATGTGAGAATGCTGTTCATCGACTACAGCTCGGCATTCAACACCATAGTACCCTCCAAGCTCGTCATCAAGCTCGAGACCCTGGGTCTCGACCCCGCCCTGTGCAACTGGGTACTGGACTTCCTGACGGGCCGCCCCCAGGTGGTGAGGGTAGGCAACAACATCTCCTCCCCGCTGATCCTCAACACTGGGGCCCCACAAGGGTGCGTTCTGAGCCCTCTCCTGTACTCCCTGTTCACCCACGACTGCGTGGCCACGCACGCCTCCAACTCAATCATCAAGTTTGCGGACGACACACAGGTGGTAGGCTTGATTACCAACAACGACGAGACGGCCTACAGGGAGGAGGTGAGGGCCCTCGGAGTGTGGTGTCAGGAAAATAACCTCACACTCAACGTCAACAAAACTAAGGAGATGATTGTGGACTTCAGGAAACAGCAGAGGGAACACCCCCCATCCACATCGATGGAACAGTAGTGGAGAGGGTAGCAAGTTTTAAGTTCCTCGGCATACACATCACAGACAAACTGAATTGGTCCACTCACACAGACAGCATCGTGAGGAAGGCGCAGCAGCGCCTCTTCAACCTCAGGAGGCTGAAGAAATTCGGCTTGTCACCAAAAGCACTCACAAACTTCTACAGATGCACAATCGAGAGCATCCTGGCGGGCTGTATCACCGCCTGGTATGGCAACTGCACCGCCCTCAACCGTAAGGCTCTCCAGAGGGTAGTGAGGTCTGCACAACGCATCACCGGGGGCAAACTACCTGCCCTCCAGGACACCTACACCACCCGATGCTACAGGAAGGCCATAAAGATCATCAAGGACATCAACCACCCGAGCCACTGCCTGTTCACCCCGCTGTCATCCAGAAGGCGAGGTCAGTACAGGTGCATCAAAGCTGGGACCGAGAGACTGAAAAACAGCTTCTATCTCAAGGCCATCAGACTGTTAAACAGCCACCACTAACATTGAGTGGCTACTGCCAACACACTGTCAATGACTGTCAATGACAGTGACTCTACTCCAGCCACTTTAATAATGGGAATTGATGGGAAATGATGTAAATATATCACTAGCCACTTTAAACAATGCTACCTTATATAATGTTACTTACCCTACATTATTCATCTCATATGCATACGTAGATACTGTACTCTATATCATCGACTGCATCCTTATGTAATACATGTATCACTAGCCACTTTAACTATGCCACTTGGTTTACATACTCATCTCATATGTATATACTGTACTCGATATCATCTACTGTATCTTGCCTATGCTGCTCTGTACCATCACTCATTCATATATCCTTATGTACATATTCTTTATCCCCTTACAATGTGTATAAGACAGTAGTTTTTTGGAATTGTTAGTTAGATTACTTGTTCGTTATTACTGCATTGTCGGAACTAGAAGCACAAGCATTTCGCTACACTCGCATTAACATCTGCTAACCATGTGTATGTGACAAATAAAATTTGATTAGATTTGATTTGATTTGATATACAAACACACACACAAGTGTAAAGCTTTCAGCTAGTTGGCAAATAGGCGGCCAGCGAGTAGCTTATCCCGGTCTCGGCATCAGTAACGCTAGCATATATCTCTCACAATAAACAAGCCAGCAAATGTAATAGTAGCTCAAATTCCCTGAAGTAATATAAACATAGTTAGGCTTGAAACCCAGTCAAAAGCCACATAACTATTTAACCAAACCCGACTGGACCTCTCTGCATAAAACAAAAGTATACAGAGAAAATGTAACTACCTGCCATAGTGTGGACGTATAGTAGCTATAGCTACACCCTTGTAAACTTAGTGAGCTGGCTAAGTAGCACAGCCAACATTAGCTATGATCTAACTTTACCTCGCTAGTCATTATCACGCTAGCCATCTAGCCAGCCATCCAGCCAGTCGATCATATGAGTAATTTCGTTGTTTCATCATGTGCTAACAGTTCACTATCCAAGTTCAAAAGACAGTTCCCTCGGGATGTAGTAGACGTGAACAAGTCAGGAAGTTCTTTCCTCATGTATGTTTCAGCCATCTTCACAGAGTCAAATGTGCGCTCACCATTCTTGGTTTCGATCCACAAAGTCGCTGGGTAGCTCAGGTCGTATGCCAAGCCAGCCTGACGTAGAAGTCTCTTCAGTGGGGAGAAAGCCATCCTCCTCTTGTGTAGTGTGGGAGAAAGATCCGGAAAGATCATGATTCTGGCATCTCCATACTTGAGCTCTCCCTTTGCTCGGTTAGCAGACAGGATGCGAACAGTGTTCTGGTGTAGAAATTGAATGACAAATGTCCTGGGTGCAACCTGGCCAGGCAGCTGCCTCCGTAGGGTGCGATGGGCCCTCTCGATCTCCAGTGGGTGCACGGGAGGGGGTAGATCCAGAATTTTGGGAATCCATTCCTGTAGAAAGCAGATCGCGTCTCTTCCCTCCACGGCCTCTGGGAAACCTTGAAGTCTCAAATTTGAGCGCCTTTGGAAATCTTCGTAATAATCAAATTTCTCCTCAAGTTTAGAGATCGCGTCTTCTAACTTCTTGTATTTTTGGTCCACTTCCTCGCGGACGTCCAGGATGGCAGCCTGGTGGTCAGCATGGGCTTTTTCTAACTTTGTCACTCGTCCCTTTGTGACTATCTGGTCTTCGTGGAGTTTATTGACCAGTACATCAATTTTGCTGAGGTGTTCAGAAAGTGTCTCTTGGATTTTTGTTAGACCCTTGTCCATCTCCATTCTGAACCATGCTGGTGCTTCTTCCGAGCTAGCATCTGCCGAATCCGAAGAAGGGCTGTCAGAGGGGCATTTTTCCATGCCTCGTCTGAGGCTTTGACATATTGGGCATCTTTTGCTTTGGCGATACAATAGATGTTTTAACTTCCAACTCACTATTGACGAACAGGTAAACCGTGTCAAATGCCTTAAAAAGGTTCAAAAGTTTGAGGACGCTACGCAGACGCGTCTTGTTAGAGCTTAGCCATTTCCGGAAGTCTCAATTGTCATACTTGAGTAAAAGTAAAGTTACCTTAGTAGAAAATGATTCAAATAAAAGTGAAAGTCAGCCAATAAGATACTATCTGAGTAAAAGTCTAAAAGTATTTGGTTTTAAATATACTTAAGTATCAAAAGTAAATATAGTTGCTAAAATATACTTAAGTATCAAAAGTTAAAGTATGAATTTAAAAATCCTTGAATTAAGAAAATCAGAGGGTTACAGCCAGGGTTACACTCAGACATCATTTAAAAACAAAGAATTTGTGTTTAGTGATTAGTGAGTCCGCCAGATCAGAGGCAGTAGGGATGACCAGGGATGTTCGCTTGATAAGTGTGGGAATTGGACCATTTTCTGTCCTGCTAAGCGTTCACAATGTAATGAGTACTTTTGGGGGTCAGGGAAATGTACTGAGTAAAAAGTACATCATATTCTTTAGGAATATTGTTAAGTAAATGTAAAATCAATTAGGCTATTTATTGTATTTCAAAAGTGAAATTGAAATGTGTTTGGTCGACAACAGCAATTGAGGCATCAGGTATGTCACTTCCCCTATTGACGGTGCTAATACCGAATGGGACCAAAATATTGTGGGTTTAGCGTTGACTCAAAACGAATGCACGACAGGAAAACACACACAACTACTACTATTATAGTATAGAAGTCAGAATACCTGTAGCTATGTTCCTAATTGGACATAATCAAAAACACTGACACCACAGTGATTCTCATTCTAAGAGGATGCTATAATAAATAGATAATTGCGATTTTCAGATTTATTTGAGTACTGGGAATTTATTTGTCGTGCATATATGCTCATACGTTGAATATGAAACTAAAATCATGAATGTTTTTCAAACAAACAGTCTATTCCCTAACCAGACTTTAGAACTTATAAACTCCATGGGTAGGAGGGAGAGCACCAAATCTTTCCCTGTGCTTCCCTGTGATGTGTGGCGTCAAGCTGCGAACATTCCACACAGATGTTCAATGAGCGATCGAATTCTAGGAAACTCACTAGGCCTACTCTCATCTTAATTAATTCAAAACCACTACTGTAATG
>NW_024605745.1:0-5425 GCF_018296145.1 Oncorhynchus tshawytscha | reverse complement strand
CAGACCAGTATTTCTACTTGCACATACTCATCTGCACATATATCACTCCAGTGTAAATTGCTCATTTGTAATTACTTCGCCACTATTGGCCTATTTATTGCCTTTACCTCCTTACTTCATTTGCGCACACTGTATACAGATTTTTCTATTGTGGTATTGACTGTACGTTTGTTTATCTCATGTGTAACTCTGTGTTGTTGTTTTTATCACACTGCTTTGCTTCATCTTGGCCAGGTCGCAGTTGTAAATGAGAACTTGTTCTCAACTGGCCTAGCTGGTTAAGGAAAGGTGAATTTATTTTTTTAACAAAATAGTATGAAAGGTGCAGCGAAATGCTCATGTGCTATCCCCTCAACAACGTAGTCAATAACATTAATAGCAATAAAAAGAGTCAAGTCAAAAATAACAAGTAAGAGAGGTAGCATAGTAATAATGGACTGTATTACACTGTATTTACAAATATAATGTGGGTAGTGACTTGTTCACACAGTGGAATAAATAGTATATAATAGAACAGCAACATTGACTGTGTGTTTGAGTGCACGTGTGTGTGTGTGTGCGTGTGTGCGTGTGTGTGTGTGTAAGGGTTGGATGTATGGGTAGTCAGTGCAGATAGGCTCTGAGGTGCAAATAGTCACTAAGGTGCAGGTCTGTGCAGGGAGACAGCTGCTACTGCTTGCTAGATTGTAACAGAGTGAACAGTCCATGGCTCGGGTGATTGGAGTCCTTGACGATCTTTCAGGCCTTCCTTAGACATGTAGTCAGTCAAGCTGTAGAACTTCTTGAGGACTTCTTGAGGACCCGAGGACCCAAGACGAATTTCTGGTTCTGCTGTTGCGCCTTCTTCATCACTGTGACGGTGTGATTGGACCATGTCAAGTTATCTGTGATGGTTTTGCTGACGTTGAAGGAGAGGCTGTTTTCTTGCAACCACTGTGCCTGGGCTCTAACCTCCTCCCTGTAGGCTGTCTCGTTGCCGTCGGCGGTCAGGCTCACCTTAGTCATGTCGTTGGCAAACGTAATGATGGCGTGGGATTTGTGCATGGCCACGCTGATATGGGGGTACAGGGAGTACAGAAGGGGGCTGAACATGGCCCGTCAGGAGGTCCTGGATCCAGTTGCAGAGGTAGGTGTTCATACCCAGGGCCTTGAGTGTAGTGTCAAGCTTGGTGGGAACTATGGTGTTGAACGCTGAGCTGTAGTCGATGAACTGCATTCTCACATTCGTGTTCCTCTTGTCCAGGCGGGATAGGACAGTGTGTAGAGCAATGGCGGATTGTGTCGTCCCTGGATCTGTTGGATCTGCATGCGAATTGGAGTGGGTACAACGTGTCAGGTAAGGTGGAGCTTATTTAACTAGGCAAGTCAGTTAAGAACAAATTCTCATTATCAATGACGGCCTAGGAACAGTGGGTTAACTGCCTTGTTCAGGGGCAGAACAACATATTTTTACCCTGTCAGCTCGGGGATTCGATCTTGCAACCTTTCGGTTACTAGTCCAACTCTCTAACCACGAGGCTACCTGCTGCCCAATTTTAATCGTAGGTCGTCCATTTTATTGTCCAATGATTGCACGTTAGAATCAAGAATGGAAGTCAGTGAGAGTTTACTCGCTCGCCTTCGGATTTTCAGAAGGATGCCCGATCTGCGGCCCCTTTTCCGGCATCTTTTCCTCACACAAAGGCGTGAATCTGGGCCTGTTCCAGTGAAAGCAGGATATGCTCTCCGTCGGATATCCCTCCCGTCCTTCCCATCTTTCCCGTTGGATAAAGGAAAACGTTTATTTCAGTCCGCTTTTGAGTAATCGCTTTTCTGATGTCCAGAAGTTATTTTCGGTCATAAGAGATGGTAGCAGCAACATTATGTACACAATCATTTTAAAATAAATTACACAAAATGCATTTTAATTTTTAATTTTTTAATTTTTAATAGCACAATTGATTGTGAGAATGTGAAACGTCAGTCATGTTCTTCGGCGCCATTTAGGCAGGTTACCTTAGTTTGCTTGGGTACAGGCAAAATGGTGGACATATTGAACCATATGGGGATCACAGAATGAGATAGAGAGAGGTTGAATATGTCCTTGAAGACTCCAGCCAGCCTGTCTGCACATGCTATGAGGACGCGGCCAGAGATACCCTCTGGGCCGACTGCTTTGCGAGTACTCACAAGGTCGAAGGTCTTACTCACGTCGGCCAGAGCAGGGGCCCTTGTAGATGGACCGGTGTTGATTACCTCGAAGCGAGCATAGAACGTGTTTAGCTTGTCTGGGAAAGAGGCATCGGTGTTCACTGCGTAACTAATTTGGCTCTGGTAGTCTGTGATGGTTTGTAGTCCTTGCCACATGCGTATTGCATCCGAGTCGTTGAAATGCGATTCCACTTTGATTCCTGTACTGTCTTTTTGAGTCTTTGATTGATTTCTGGAGGTGGTAGCTGCATTTCCTGATGAACCCTATGACTGAGTCTGTATACTTGTTGTTGTTATTGTCAGAGGCGACCCGGAACATTTCCCAATCCAAATAATCAAAGCTGTCTTGTAGCCTAGATTCTGATTGGTCAGACCAGCGTGGAACAGATCTTACCACGGGTACTTTCTGCTTTAATTTTTGCCTGGTACAAGCAGAAAAGAAGCGTGGTCTGATTTGCTGAGCAGGGGGGGACTTTGAATCTGTTTTCTGTCTTGTAATGGAGAATAACCATGATCCAGCATATTTTTCCCGCGAGTGAGGCAGGAGATATGTTGGTGGAATTTTCTCAGATTTCCTTTATTAAAGTCCCCGGCCACACAATGAATGCAGCCTCAAGATGTGCTGTCTCCAGTTTGTTTAAAGTCCCGTCTAATTCCTTGAGTGCCAGTGTGGTGTCGGCTTAGGGGGGATGTACACAGCCGTGATACAACGAGAGGAAAATTCTCTTGGGAGATAATGGGGTCTGCATTTGATCGTAAAATTTTTACACATTGGGAGAATAAAAAGTCCTAAGGTGTTGTCCATTACTACAATCACACCATGAGTTGTTGATCATAAAACATGTATGGAAGTTCTTTCTTGTCTGCCCGATGTATGGAAAGTTCTTTCTTGTCTGCCCGATGTATGGAAGTTCTTTCTTGTCTGCCCAATGTATGGAAGTTCTTTCTTGTCTGTCCGATGTATGGAAGTTCTTTCTTGTCTGCCCGATGTATGGAAGTTCTTTCTTGTCTGCCCAATGTATGGAAAGTTCTTTTGTCTGCCCGATGTATGGAAAGTTCTTTCTTGTCTGCCCGATGTATGGAAAGTTCTTTCTTGTCTGCCCGATGTATGGAAGTTCTTTCTTGTCTGCCCAATGTATGGAAAGTTCTTTTTTGTCTGCCCGATGTATGGAAAGTTCTTTCTTGTCTGCCCGATGTATGGAAAGTTCTTTCTTGTCTGCCCAATGTATGGAAAGTTATTTTTTGTCTGCCCGATGTATGGAAAGTTCTTTCTTGTCTGCCCGATGTATGGAAAACCCTGCAGGCTGTATAGCCAGATCCAGCACGTCCACAGACAGATTACATTACAGTCTCTGGTATCCCTCTGGTAGGATATTCTCGCACTGAACTTGTCTACTTTACTGACCAGAGACTGTACCTTAGCAAGTAATATATTTATTAACCATGGTGGTATTTCCTCTCTCTCTGAAAAAATAAATAAGCTTTATTGAAAATGGAAAATGTTACCACATACATTGCCAAAGCAAACATATAAACAAGTATCAAATCAATGATGACACAGATAAAAATAATAATAGGAAAAATGATCATATTCAATGAGTAATAACAATTAACAGGACAATGCAGTAAGACATGTAAATGTACAGTGCCTTGCGAAAGTATTCGTCCCCCTTGAACTTTGCGACCTTTTGCCACATTTCAGGCTTCAAACATAAAGATATAAAACTGTATTTTTTTGTGAAGAATCAACAACAAGTGGGACACAATCATTAAATGGAACAACATTTATTGGATATTTCAAACTTTTTTAACAAATCAAAAACTGAAAAATTGGGCGTGCAAAATTATTCAGCCCCCTTAAGTTAATACTTTGTAGTGCCACTTTTTGCTGCGATTACAGCTGTAAGTCGCTTGGGGTATGTCTCTATCAGTTTTGCACATCGAGAGACTGACATTTTTTCCCATTCCTCCTTGCAAAACAGCTCGAGCTCAGTGAGGTTGGATGGAGAGCATTTGTGAACAGCAGTTTTCAGTTCTTTCCACAGATTCTCGATTGGATTCAGGTCTGGACTTTGACTTGGCCATTCTAACACCTGGATATGTTTATTTTTGAACCATTCCATTGTAGATTTTGCTTTATGTTTTGGATCATTGTCTTGTTGGAAGACAAATCTCCATCCCAGTCTCAGGTCTTTTGCAGACTCCATCAGGTTTCTTCCAGAATGGTCCTGTATTTGGCTCCATCCATTTTCCCATCAATTTTAACCATCTTCCCTGTCCTGCTGAAGAAAAGCAGGCCCAAACCATGATGCTGCCACCACCATGTTTGACAGTGGGGATGGTGTGTTCAGGGTGATGAGCTGTGTTGCTTTTACGCCAAATATAACGTTTGCATTGTTGCCAAAAAGTTCAATTTTGGTTTCATCTGACCAGAGCACCTTCTTCCACATGTTTGGTGTGTCTCCCAGGTGGCTTGTGGCAAACTTTAAACGACACTTTTTATGGATATCTTTAAGAAATGGCTTTCTTCTTGCCACTCTTCCATAAAGGCCAGATTTGTGCAATATACGACTGATTGTTGTCCTATGGACAGAGTCTCCCACCTCAGCTGTAGATCTCTGCAGTTCATCCAGAGTGATCATGGGCCTCTTGGCTGCATCTCTGATCAGTCTTCTCCTTGTTTGAGCTGAAAGTTTAGAGGGACAGCCAGGTCTTGGTAGATTTGCAGCGGTCTGTGCACAGTGCTCCTTGGGATGTTTAAAGCTTGGGAAATCTTTTTTGTATCCAAATCCGGCTTTAAACTTCTTCACAACAGTATCTCGGACCTGCCTGGTGTGTTCCTTGTTCTTCATGATGCTCTCTGCGCTTTTAACGGACCTCTGAGACTATCACAGTGCAGGTGCATTTATACGGAGACTTGATTACACACAGGTGGATTGTATTTATCATCATTAGTCATTTAGGTCAACATTGGATCATTCAGAGATCCTCACTGAACTTCTGGAGAGAGTTTGCTGCACTGAAAGTAAAGGGGGCTGAATAATTTTGCACGCCCAATTTTTTCAGTTTTTGATTTGTTAAAAAAAGTTTGAAATATCCAATAAATGTCGTTCCACTTCATGATTGTGTCCCACTTGTTGTTGATTCTTCACAAAAAAATACAGTTTTATATCTTTATGTTTGAAGCCTGAAATGTGGCAAAAGGTCGCAAAGTTCAAGGGGGCCCGAATACTTT
>NW_024605744.1:0-5420 GCF_018296145.1 Oncorhynchus tshawytscha | reverse complement strand
AACAGTTTGCAATGTTTTCATAACATCTCGAATAAACATAACAAAAACATTTTTTTTATCCAGAGTGCATCAAACATGATTTAGAGCTTGTTTATGGAAAAGTGCTTATTTCTGTACCATGTTGCAACTTGCTGAAAACTGTCTACAATGTTCATTTCATCTCAAATAGGCAGCACAGCAAAAATTGGACATCCAGAGTGCAACAAACATGATTTTAGAGCTTGTTTATGGAAAAGTGCTTATTTCTGTATTTCCATGTTGCAACTTGCTGAAAACTATCTACAATGTTCAGTTCATCTCAAATAGACAGCACAGCAAAATTGGACATCAGAGTGCAACAAACATGATTTAGAGCTTGTTTATGGAAAAGTGCTTATTTCTGCATTTCAATGTTGCAACTTACTGAAAACAGTTTGGAATGTTTTCATAACATCTCGAATAAACATAACAAAAACATTTTTTTATCCAGAGTGCAACAAACATGATTTAGAGCTTGTTTATGGAAAAGTGCTTATTTCTGCATTTCAATGTTGCAACTTACTGAAAACAGTTTGCAATGTTTTCATAACATCTCGAATAAACATAACAAAAACATTTTCAGAGTGCAACAAACATGATTTAGAGCTTGTTTATGGAAAAGTGCTTATTTCTGTATTTCCATGTTGCAACTTGCTGAAAACTGTCCACAATGTTCATTTCATCTCAAATAGACAGCACAAGCCAAAATTGGACATCCCAGAGTGCAACAAACATGATTTAGAGCTTGTTTATGGAAAGTGCTTATTTCTGCATTTCAATGTTGCAACTTACTGAAAACAGTTTGCAGTGTTTTCATAACATCTCGAATAAACATAACAAAAACATTTTTTTTTATCCAGAGTGCATCAAACATGATTTAGAGCTTGTTTATGGAAAAGTGCTTAATTCTGTATTTTCATGTTGCAACTTGCTGAAAACTGTCCACAATGTTCATTTCATCTCAAATAGACAGCACGGCAAGAATTGGACATCCAGAGTGCATCAAACATGATTTAGAGCTTGTTTATGGAAAGTGCTTATTTCTGCATTTCAATGTTGCAACTTACTGAAAACAGTTTGCAATGTTTTCATAACATCTCGAATAAACATAACAAAAACATTTTTTTTTTATCCAGAGTGCATCAAACATGATTTAGAGCTTGTTTATGGAAAAGTGCTTATTTCTGTATTTCCATGTTGCAACTTGCTGAAAACTATCTACAATGTTCAGTTCATCTCAAATAGACAGCACAGCAAAAATTGGACATCCAGAGTGCAACAAACATGATTTAGAGCTTGTTTATGGAAAAGTGCTTATTTCTGTATTTCCATGTTGCAACTTGCTGAAAACTGTCTACAATGTTCATTTCATCTCAAATAGGCAGCACAGCAAAAATTGGACATCCAGAGTGCAACAAACATGATTTTAGAGCTTGTTTATGGAAAAGTGCTTATTTCTGCATTTCAATGTTGCAACTTACTGAAAACAGTTTGCAGTGTTTTCATAACATCTCGAATAAACATAACAAAAACATTTTTTTTATCCAGAGTGCATCAAACATGATTTAGAGCTTGTTTATGGAAAAGTGCTTAATTCTGCATTTCAATGTTGCAACTTACTGAAAACAGTTTGCAGTGTTTTCATAACATCTCGAATAAACATAACAAAAACATTTTTTTATCCAGAGTGCAACAAACATGATTTAGAGCTTGTTTATGGAAAAGTGCTTATTTCTGTATTTCCATGTTGCAACTTGCTGAAAACTGTCTACAATGTTCATTTCATCTCAAATAGGCAGCACAGCAAAAATTGGACATCCAGAGTGCAACAAACATGATTTTAGAGCTTGTTTATGGAAAAGTGCTTATTTCTGTATTTCCATGTTGCAACTTGCTGAAAACTATCTACAATGTTCAGTTCATCTCAAATAGACAGCACAGCAAAAATTGGACATCCAGAGTGCAACAAACATGATTTAGAGCTTGTTTATGGAAAAGTGCTTATTTCTGCATTTCAATGTTGCAACTTACTGAAAACAGTTTGCAATGTTTTCATAACATCTCGAATAAACATAACAAAAACATTTTTTTTATCCAGAGTGCATCAAACATGATTTAGAGCTTGTTTATGGAAAAGTGCTTATTTCTGCATTTCAATGTTGCAACTTACTGAAAACAGTTTGCAGTGTTTTCATAACATCTCGAATAAACATAACAAAAACATTTTTTATCCAGAGTGCATCAAACATGATTTAGAGCTTGTTTATGGAAAAGTGCTTATTTCTGCATTTCAATGTTGCAACTTACTGAAAACAGTTTGCAATGTTTTCATAACATCTCCAATAAACATAACAAAAACATTTTTTTTATCCAGAGTGCATCAAACATGATTTAGAGCTTGTTTATGGAAAAGTGCTTATTTCTGTATTTCCATGTTGCAACTTGCTGAAAACTATCTACAATGTTCAGTTCATCTCAAATAGACAGCACAGCAAAAATTGGACATCCAGAGTGCAACAAACATGATTTAGAGCTTGTTTATGGAAAAGTGCTTATTTCTGCATTTCAATGTTGCAACTTACTGAAAACAGTTTGCAGTGTTTTCATAACATCTCGAATAAACATAACAAAAACATTTTTTTTTCCAGAGTGCAACAAACATGATTTAGAGCTTGTTTATGGAAAAGTGCTTATTTCTGCATTTCAATGTTGCAACTTACTGAAAACAGTTTGCAGTGTTTTCATAACATCTCGAATAAACATAACAAAAACATTTTTTTTTATCCAGAGTGCATCAAACATGATTTAGAGCTTGTTTATGGAAAAGTGCTTAATTCTGCATTTCAATGTTGCAACTTACTGAAAACAGTTTGCAATGTTTTCATAACATCTCCAATAAACATAACAAAAACATTTTTTTTATCCAGAGTGCATCAAACATGATTTAGAGCTTGTTTATGGAAAAGTGCTTATTTCTGTATTTCCATGTTGCAACTTGCTGAAAACTATCTACAATGTTCAGTTCATCTCAAATAGACAGCACAGCAAAATTGGACATCCAGAGTGCAACAAACATGATTTAGAGCTTGTTTATGGAAAAGTGCTTATTTCTGCATTTCAATGTTGCAACTTACTGAAAACAGTTTGCAGTGTTTTCATAACATCTCGAATAAACATAACAAAAACATTTTTTTTTCCAGAGTGCAACAAACATGATTTAGAGCTTGTTTATGGAAAAGTGCTTATTTCTGCATTTCAATGTTGCAACTTACTGAAAACAGTTTGCAGTGTTTTCATAACATCTCGAATAAACATAACAAAAACATTTTTTTTCATCCAGAGTGCATCAAACATGATTTAGAGCTTGTTTATGGAAAAGTGCTTAATTCTCTATTTTCATGTTGCAACTTGCTGAAAACTGTCCACAATGTTCATTTCATCTCAAATAGACAGCACGGCAAGAATTGGACATCCAGAGTGCATCAAACATGATTTAGAGCTTGTTTATGGAAAAGTGCTTAATTCTGCATTTCAATGTTGCAACTTACTGAAAGCAGTTTGCAATGTTTTCATAACATCTCCAATAAACATAACAAAAACATTTTTTTTATCCAGAGTGCATCAAACATGATTTAGAGCTTGTTTATGGAAAAGTGCTTATTTCTGTATTTCCATGTTGCAACTTGCTGAAAACTGTCTACAATGTTCATTTCATCTCAAATAGGCAGCACAGCAAAAATTGGACATCCAGAGTGCAACAAACATGATTTTAGAGCTTGTTTATGGAAAAGTGCTTATTTCTGTATTTCCATGTTGCAACTTGCTGAAAACTATCTACAATGTTCAGTTCATCTCAAATAGACAGCACAGCAAAATTGGACATCCAGAGTGCAACAAACATGATTTAGAGCTTGTTTATGGAAAAGTGCTTATTTCTGCATTTCAATGTTGCAACTTACTGAAAACAGTTTGCAGTGTTTTCATAACATCTCGAATAAACATAACAAAAACATTTTTTTTATCCAGAGTGCATCAAACATGATTTAGAGCTTGTTTATGGAAAAGTGCTTATTTCTGCATTTCAATGTTGCAACTTACTGAAAACAGTCTGCAGTGTTTTCATAACATCTCGAATAAACATAACAAAAACATTTTTTTTATCCAGAGTGCAACAAACATGATTTAGAGCTTGTTTATGGAAAAGTGCTTATTTCTGTATTTCCATGTTGCAACTTGCTGAAAACTGTCTACAATGTTCATTTCATCTCAAATAGGCAGCACAGCAAAAATTGGACATCCAGAGTGCAACAAACATGATTTGGAGCTTGTTTATGGAAAGTGCTTATTTCTGCATTTCAATGTTGCAACTTACTGAAAACAGTTTGCAGTGTTTTCATAACATCTCGAATAAACATAACAAAAACATTTTTTTTATCCAGAGTGCATCAAACATGATTTAGAGCTTGTTTATGGAAAAGTGCTTAATTCTGTATTTTCATGTTGCAACTTGCTGAAAACTGTCCACAATGTTCATTTCATCTCAAATAGACAGCACGGCAAAAATTGGACATCCAGAGTGCATCAAACATGATTTAGAGCTTGTTTATGGAAAGTGCTTATTTCTGCATTTCAATGTTGCAACTTACTGAAAACAGTTTGCAATGTTTTCATAACATCTCGAATAAACATAACAAAAACATTTTTTTTATCCAGAGTGCATCAAACATGATTTAGAGCTTGTTTATGGAAAAGTGCTTATTTCTGTATTTCCATGTTGCAACTTGCTGAAAACTATCTACAATGTTCAGTTCATCTCAAATAGACAGCACAGCAAAAATTGGACATCCAGAGTGCAACAAACATGATTTAGAGCTTGTTTATGGAAAAGTGCTTATTTCTGTATTTCCATGTTGCAACTTGCTGAAAACTGTCTACAATGTTCATTTCATCTCAAATAAGGCAGCACAGCAAAAATTGGACATCCAGAGTGCAACAAACATGATTTTAGAGCTTGTTTATGGAAAAGTGCTTATTTCTGCATTGTTTGCAGTGTTTTCATAACATCTCGAATAAACATAACAAAAACATTTTTTTTATCCAGAGTGCATCAAACATGATTTAGAGCTTGTTTATGGAAAAGTGCTTAATTCTGCATTTCAATGTTGCAACTTACTGAAAACAGTTTGCAGTGTTTTCATAACATCTCGAATAAACATAACAAAAACATTTTTTTTATCCAGAGTGCAACAAACATGATTTAGAGCTTGTTTATGGAAAAGTGCTTATTTCTGTATTTCCATGTTGCAACTTGCTGAAAACTGTCTACAATGTTCATTTCATCTCAAATAGGCAGCACAGCAAAAATTGGACATCCAGAGTGCAACAAACATGATTTTAGAGCT
>NW_024605743.1:0-5417 GCF_018296145.1 Oncorhynchus tshawytscha | reverse complement strand
TACTCGATACCTTATCTTAGTCTATGCATTACTCATCTCATATGTATATACTGTACTCTATACTGTACTCGGGAGAATTTATCTAGTCTATGCATTTTATCCTTATATGTATATACTGTACTCTATACTGTACTCGCATTATACCTTATACTTAGTCTATGCATTACTCATCTCATATGTATATACTGTACTCTATACTGTACTCGATACCTTATCTTAGTCTATGCATTACTCATCTCATATGTACTATATACTTCGTACACATCTATACTGTACTCTGATTCTATACTGTACTCTGTGTCAGTATATACTCTCTATACTCATTCTATACTGTACTCTGATACTATACTGTACTCTCTCATGTCTGTACTCATTTCTTACTGTACTCTGATTCTATACTGTACTCTGTGTCTGTCTCTATACTGTACTGTACTACTGACTCTATACTGTACTCTGTACTGTACTGTCTCATTCTATCTGTAGTCTATGCATTACTCTCTCATATGTATATACTGTACTCTATACTGTACTCTATACTGTACTTAGTCTGATTCTATCTTAGTCTGATTCTATACTGTACTCCTGATGTATATACTGTACTCTGATACTATACTGTACCCTGATTCTATGCATTACTCTCTCAGTGTATATACTGTACTCTGATTCTACTGTACTCTGATTACTCTATACTGTACTCTGATACCTTATCTTAGTCTATGCATTACTGATCTCATATGTATACTGTACTCTATACTGTACTGTAGTCTGATTCTATACTTACTCACTCTATTCTATACTGTACTGATTCTATACTGAACTACTGATTCTATACTGTATCTTATTCTATGCATTACTCATCTCATATGTATATACTGTACTCTATACTGTACTCTATACTGTACTGAATCTGTACTTCTATACCTGTCTTATTCTATACTGAACTCATCTCATATGTATATCTGATTCTATACTGTACTCTAATTCTTATCTGTAGTCTGTATATACATGTACTCTATCTCATTCTATACTGTACTCCTGATTCTATACTGTACTCTGATTCTATACTGTACTCTGATTCTTATCTTACTCTGATTCTATACTCATCTCATGATTCTATACTGTACTCTGATTCTATACTGTACTCTGATTCTATACTGCATTACTCATTCTATATGTATACTGTACTCTGATTCTGTACTCTACTCTGATTCTATACTGTACTCTGATACTGTACTGTACCCTGTATTCTATACCTGTATCTTAGTTCTATGCATTACTCTCTCATATGTATATACTGTACTCTATACTGTACTCTGATACTGTACTCTATCTGTATTCTATACTGTACTCTATACTGTACTGTACTCTGTATTCTATACTGTACTCTGATACTATCTTAGTCTGATTCTTACTGAACTCTGATTCTATACTGTATACTCTACTCTATTCTATACTGAACTCTGATTCTATCTACTGCATTACTCTGATCTCATACTGTATATACTGTACTCTATACTGTACTCTGATACCTATCTTAGTCTATGCATTACTCATCTCATATGTATATACTGTACTCTGATTCTATACTGTAATATGTACTCTATACTGTACTCTATACTATACTGTAGTCTGTATCTCATTACTCATCTCATATGTATATACTGTACTCTATACTGTACTCGATACCTTATCTTAGTCTATTCATTACTCATCTCATATGTATATACTGTACTCTATACTGTACTCTATACCTTATCTGTGCTATTGATTATCATCTCATATGTATATACTGTACTCTATACTGTACTCTATACTGCCTCTATACTGTACTCTATACTGTACTCTATACTGTACTCTATACTGTACTCGATACCTTATCTTAGTCTATGCATTACTCATCTCATATGTATATACTGTACTCTATACTGTACTCTGTACAACGCTATACTGTACCTATAGTCTGCATTACTCATCTCATATGTATAACTTCCATCATACTGTACTCGGAGATGTTATCTTAGTCTATGCATTGCTCATCTCATATGTATATACTGTACTCTGGCTGTACTGTACTCTATACTGTACTCGTTCATCTTAGTCTATGCATTACTCATCTCATATGTATATACTGTACTCTATACTGTACCGATACCCCCTTAGTCTGATGCATTACTCATCTCATATGTATATACTGTACTCTATACTGTACTAATCTCTATACTGTACTCTATACTGTACTGATACCTTATCTTAGTCTATGCATTACTCATCTCATATGTATATACTGTACTCTATACTGTACTACAGGATACCAGATCTCGTTTATGCATTACTCTATCTCATATGTATATGCTGTACTCTATACTGTACTATACCTTATCTTAGTCTATGCATTACTCATCTCAATGTATATACTGTACCCATACTGTACTCAATACTGTGCTCTATACTGTACTCGATACCTATCTTGGTCTATGCATTACTCATCTCATATGTATATACTGTACTCTATACTGTACTCGATATTATCTTAGTCTATGCATTACTCATCTCATATGTATATACTGTACTCTATTACTGTACTCTATACTGTACTCTATACTGTACTCTATACTGTACATCGATACCTTATCTTAGTCTATGCATTACTCATCTCATATGTATATACTGTACTCTATACTGTCTCCAATCCCTATCTTAGTCTATGCATTACTCATCCATATGTTATACTGTACTCTATACTGTTCCCTAAGGTACTGTATCTTATACTGTACTCATGCATTACTCATCTCATCCATGTATATACTGTACTGATATACTGTCTATACTGTACTCTATACTGTACTCTATACTGTACCACTATACCTGTACCCTAACTGGAATCATACCTTATCTTAGATCTATGCATTACTCATCTCATATGTATATACTGTACTCTATACTGTACTCTTACCTCGACTCTATAGTCTGTGCATTACTACTCATATGTACCCTTGCATACTGTACTCTATACTGTACTCGATACCTTATCTTAGTCTATGCATTACTCATCTCATGTGTATACTGGGTACTCTATACTGTACTCTATCTGGACAAGTACTCGATACCCCCATCTTAGTCTATGCATTACTCATCTCATATGTATATACTGTACTCTATACTGTACCTCCATACCTTATCTTAGTCTATGCATTACTCATCCCTATGTTCATACTGACTCTATACTGTACTCTATACTGTATCATCTATACTGTACTCGACACCAGTGGTAGTCTTGCATTACCAACATCTCATATGTATATACTGTACTCTATACTGTGGTGTACTCTATAACCTTATCTTCGTTTATGCATTACTCATCTCATATGTATATACTGTACTCATACTGTACTCGATGATATGGACTTCTATGAACTCAATCATCATTACTCAGTCAACTGTACACTATACTGTACTCTATACTGTACTCTATACTGTACTCTATACCTTATCTTTAGTTCCTGCATTACACATCACAGATGTAAACTGTAATTGGTCCACTCACTCATACTGTACTTATCTCGATGAGTCTATGCATTACTCATCCTCAGGATGCTGATATACTGTACTCTATAAGCACTCTATAAACTGTCTCTATACAGTACTCATACTGTATGTATGCCGCCTTAAGTATGTATACTGTATCTCATACTGTATATACTGTACTCTATACTGTACTCGTAGTGATCTTGGGCTTCATTACTCATCTCATATGTATATACTGCTCTATACTGCACTCGATACTACTTCGTCTATGCATTACTCCATAAAGATCTCATCAACCATGGTACTCTATACCTGTACTGCTGTCATCACCTGACATTGTCTGGGACCGATGAAAAACTGCATTTCCCTCATCCATGTATGTATATCAGGGTATACTTGTGAATGGTTGCATCAATTACTGGGACCTATACTGTACTCATACTGTACTCAACTGTACACTATACTGAAATGTGATTTGATGGACTTAAAACATTGAGTGGCTACTGCCATAAAGATCATCAATGACACTGACTCTACTTGTATTCAGTTCCACTTTAATCATGATTGAATTTGATGGGAAATGATGTAGTCTATGCATTACTCATCTCACTTTAAACAATGCTACCTTATATAATGTTACTTACCCTACATTGTTCATTACTCATCTCATATGTATGATACTGTACTCTATATCATGTACTGCATCCTGTATCTATACTGTACTCACTAGCCACTTTAATATGCATTACTCATTCATATGTATATACTGTACTCTATACTGTACTCGAGCCTTATCTTTTATATGCTCCTGCCTATCCTCTATGTACATATTCTGTACCTATCACTGTTCACTCATATACCTTATCTTAGTTAGATACCTTCTTTATGCATTTTCACTACTGTGTATAAGACATTAGTCGCTTTTTTTTAACTTGTTAGTTAGTCTATGCTCTTACTTACTCATATGTATATACTGTACTCTATATCATCTATACTGTATCTCTGTCTATGCATTCTCATACTCCTGTCTCATTCATGTAAAATCTGATTCTGATTCTCTTACTCTACTCTGTCTGATCTCTATCCTCTGTCTCATCTGCATTATCAGTTGGGAGACTCATGTATATACTGTATTCTATACTGTACTGTCTCTTATACTGTATCTTAACTATTATCTTAGTCATCAAATCCGTTTGTCCTTCATTATCGGCATGATGTACTCTTTACTGTAACCTATGTGTACTATACTGACAAATAAAGATTTGTCTTATTTGATTTGATTGTTAGTGAGGTTCATCTGTCTTCCCGCCCCATGTTCGTCTATAGCTGTACTATCTCAGTACATGTTATATACTGTACTCAGTATACTGTACTGATTCTATACTGTACTCTATGGGGCGCACTGTGTTACACAACATGGTGTCTGTAGTGGTGTGCTGAGAGCACACATCACAACATCACGTCTCGTACCGAAACACACATCACAACATCACGTCTGTACTGAAACACACATCACAACATCACGTCTGTACTGAAACACACACCACAACATCACGTCTGCACTGAAACACACATCACAACATCACGTCTGTACTGAAACACACATCCACAACATCACGTCTGTACTGAAACACACATCACAACATCACGTCTGTACTGAAACACACATCACAACATCACGTCTGTACTGAAACACACATCACAACATCACGTCTGTACTGAAACACACATCACAACATCACGTCTGTACTGAAACACACATCACAGCATCACGTCTGTACTGAAACACTCACAGCATCACGTCTGTACTGAAACACACATCACAACATCACGTCTGTACTGAACACACATCACAACATCACGTCTGTACTGAAACACACATCACAACATCA
>NW_024605742.1:0-5412 GCF_018296145.1 Oncorhynchus tshawytscha | reverse complement strand
ACTACAGACAACATCACATAAACACTACAGGTCGACCGATTATGATTTTTCAACGCCAATACCGATACCAATTATTGGAGGACCAAAAAAGCCGATGCCGATTAATCGGCCGATTTAAAATAAAATAACAACTTTTTTTAAATGTAGTTGTAATAATGACAATTACAACAATACTGAATGAACACTTATTTTAACTTAATATAATACATCAATAAAATCAATTTAGCCTCAAGTAGATAATGAAACATGTTCAATTTGGTTTAAATAATGCAAAAACAAAGTGTTGGAGAAGAATGTAAAAGTGCAATATGTGCTATGTAAGAAAGCTAACGTTTCAGTTCCTTGCTCAGAACATGAGAACATATGAAAGCTGGTGGTTCCTTTTAACATGAGTCTTCAATATTCCCAGGTAAGAATTTTTAGCTTGTAGTTATTATAGGACTATTTCCCTCTATACCATTTGTATTTCATTAACCTTTGACTATTGGATGTTCTTATAGGCACTTTAGCATTGCCAGTGTAACAGTATAGCTTCCGTCCCTCTCCTCGCTCCTCCCTGGGCTCGAACCAGCAACACAACGACAACAGCCACCATCGAAGCAGCGTTACCCATGCGGAGCAAGGGAAACAACCACCCCAAGGCTCAGAGCGAGTGAAGTTTTAAACGCTATTAGCGCACGCTAACTAACCAGCCATTTCACTTCGGTCACACCAGCCTCATCTCCGGAGTTGATAGGTTTGAAGTCATAAACAGCGCAATGCTTGATGCACAACGAAGAGCTGCTGGCAAAACGCACGAAAGTGCTGTTTGAATGAATGTTTACACGCCTGCTTCTGCCTACCACCGCTCAGTCAGATACTTAGATACTTGTATGGTCAGTCAGATTATATGCAACACAGGACACACTAGATAATCAATAATAATCAACCATGTGTAGTTAACTAGTGATTATGATTGATTGTTTTTTATAAGATAAGTTTAATGCTAGCTAGCAACTTACATTGGCTTACTGCATTTGCGTAACAGGCAGTCTCCTTGTGGAGTGCAACGAGAGAGAGGCAGGTCGTTATTGAGTTGAACTAGTTAACTATAAGGTTGCAAGATTGGAACCCCCGAGCTGACAATGTGAAAATCTGTCTTTCTGCCCCTGAACGAGGCAGTTAACCCACCGTTCAACCGCCATTGAAAATAAGAATGTAGGAGGCTGCGAATTTTCGCTGCTTTTTGTTAAAAATCGCCCAACATTTCAGCGTCCTGCTACTCATGCCAGGAATATAGTATATGCATATGATAAGTGTGTGTGTATAGAAAACACTCTGAAGTCTCTAAAACTGGTTAAATCGTGTCTGTGGCTATAACAGAACGTGTTTAGGAGTCAAAATCCTTCGAAAACTGGTCACCAAAACACAAAAATAATATCCATCCGCCAGTCAATGTATTGTCTAAGGCTGAAGAAAATACATGTCAAGCCCCTGTAAACGCCTACAGCTTCCACACGATGTCGCCAATGCTGTCATTGTCAGTCTGCTTTATCCTTGGTTTGGTAACGTGACGCATTTCCTTTCTTTGGGCTCACCACAGGATGTTTTGAATGTGAAAACATGGACGATGATTTCAAGACTTGCTGCTATCGAATACAGATCGCCCGTGATCAATTTAATAGATTATTAACGTTTATTAATACCTAAAGTTGGTTTAGAAAAGTAATTTGAAGTGATTTGTAAAAGTATATAGGCAACTTTTGTAATTTTAAAAAGTGACGTTGCATCTTGTAAAGGGGCATTTTTCTGGATCAGACCGGCCTTCAGCAAATCACATTTGGGGGTATACAATGACGGATTTAATCGGGGAAAGACCCAATTGTGATGTTTATGTGACATATAGAGTGCCAAGAAAGAAGCTCGTCAAAGGTAATGAATGTTTGATATTTTATTTCTGCGTTTTGGGTAGCGCCGGCTACCGCAAAATCTGTTGTTTTGTTGAGGGTCTGGTATCAAATCAAATCAAAAAATCAAATCAAATTTTATTTGTCACATACACATGGTTAAAGGTGATGTTAATGCGAGTGTAGCGAAATGCTTGTGCTTCTAGTTCGACAATGCAGTAATAACGAGCAAGTAATCTAACTAACAATTTCCAAAAAAAAAAAACTACTGTCATACACAGTGTAAGGGGATAAAGAATATGTACATAAGGATATATGAATGAGTGATGGTACAGAGCAGCATAGGCAAGATACAGTAGATGATATCGAGTACAGTATATACATATGAGATAAGTATGTAAACCAAGTGGGCATAGTTAAAGTGGCTAGTGATACATGTATTACATGTAAGGATGCAGTCGATGATATAGAGTACAGTATCAACGTATGCATATGAGATGAACAATGTAGGGTAAGTAACATTATATAAGGTAGCATTGTTTAAAGTGGCTAGTGATATATTTACATCATTTCCCATCAATTCCCATGATTAAAGTGGCTGGAGTAGAGTCAGTGTCATTGACAGTGTGTTGGCAGTAGCCACTCAATGTTAGTGGTGGCTGTTTAACAGTCTGATGGCCTTGAGATAGAAGCTGTTTTTCAGTCTCTCGGTCCCAGCTTTGATGCACCTGTACTGACCTCGCCTTCTGGATGGCAGCGGGGTGAACAGGCAGTGGCTCGGGTGGTTGATGTCCTTGATGATCTTTATGGCCTTCCTGTAGCATCGGGTGGTGTAGGTGTCCTGGAGGGCAGGTAGTTTGCCCCCCGGTGATGCGTTGTGCAGACCTCACTACCCTCTGGAGAGCCTTACGGTTGAGGGCGGTGCAGTTGCCATACCAGGCGGTGATACAGCCCGCCAGGATGCTCTCGATTGTGCATCTGTAGAAGTTTGTGAGTGCTTTTGGTGACAAGCCGAATTTCTTCAGCCTCCTGAGGTTGAAGAGGCGCTGCTGCGCCTTCCTCACGATGCTGTCTGTGTGAGTGGACCAATTCAGTTTGTCTGTGATGTGTATGCCGAGGAACTTAAAACTTGCTACCCTCTCCACTACTGTTCCATCGATGTGGATGGGGGGGTGTTCCCTCTGCTGTTTCCTGAAGTCCACAATCATCTCCTTAGTTTTGTTGACGTTGAGTGTGAGGTTATTTTCCTGACACCACACTCCGAGGGCCCTCACCTCCTCCCTGTAGGCCGTCTCGTCGTTGTTGGTAATCAAGCCTACCACTGTTGTGTCGTCCGCAAACTTGATGATTGAGTTGGAGGCGTGCATGGCCACGCAGTCGTGGGTGAACAGGGAGTACAGGAGAGGGCTCAGAACGCACCCTTGTGGGGCCCCAGTGTTGAGGATCAGCGGGGAGGAGATGTTGTTGCCTACCCTCACCACCTGGGGGCGGCCCGTCAGGAAGTCCAGTACCCAGTTGCACAGGGCGGGGTCGAGACCCAGGGTCTCGAGCTTGATGACGAGCTTGGAGGGTACTATGGTGTTGAATGCCGAGCTGTAGTCGATGAACAGCATTCTCACATAGGTATTCCTCTTGTCCAGATGGGTTAGGGCAGTGTGCAGTGTGGTTGAGATTGCATCGTCTGTGGACCTATTTGGGCGGTAAGCAAATTGGAGTGGGTCAAGGGTGTCAGGTAGGGTGGAGGTGATATGGTCCTTGACTAGTCTCTCAAAGCACTTCATGATGACGGATGTGAGTGCTACGGGGCGGTAGTCGTTTAGCTCAGTTACCTTAGCTTTCTTGGGAACAGGAACAATGGTGGCCCTCTTGAAGCATGTGGGAACAGCAGACTGGTATAGGGATTGATTGAATATGTCCGTAAACACACCGGCCAGCTGGTCTGCGCATGCTCTGAGGGCGCGGCTGGGGATGCCGTCTGGGCCTGCAGCCTTGCGAGGGTTAACACGTTTAAATGTCTTACTCACTTCGGCTGCAGTGAAGGAGAGACCGCATACTCGTTGCAGGCCGTGTCAGTGGCACTGTATTGTCCTCAAAGCGGGCAAAAAAGTTATTTAGTCTGCCTAAGCAAGACATCCTGGTCCGTGACTGGGCTGGGTTTCTTCCTGTAGTCCGTGATTGACTGTAGACCCTGCCACATACCTCTTGTGTCTGAGCCAAGTGAATTGAGATTCTACTTTGTCTCTGTACTGGCGCTAGCTTGTTTGATAGCCTTGCGAGGGAATAGCTGCACTGTTTGTATTCAGTCATGTTACCAGACACCTTGCCCTGATTAAAAGCAGTGGTTCAGCTCAGTTTCACACGAATGCTGCCATCAATCCACGGTTTCTGGTTAGGGAATGTTTTAATCGTTGCTATGGGAACGACATCTTCAACGCACGTTCTAATGAACCCGCACACCGTATCAGCTTATTCGTCAATGTTGTTGTCTGACGCAATACGAAACATCTCCCAGTCCACGTGATGGAAGCAGTCTTGGAGTGTGGAGTCAGCTTGTTGGACCAGCGTTGGACAGACCTCAGCGTGGGAGCTTCTTGTTTTAGTTTCTGTCTGTAGGCAGGGATCAACAAAATGAAGTCGTGTCAAGCTTTTCCGAAAGGGGGCGGGGCAGGGGCCTTATATGCGTCGCGAAGTTAGAGTAACAATGATCCAGGGTCTTTCCACCCCTGGTTGCGCAATCGATATGCTGATAAAATTTAGGAGTCTTGTTTTCAGATTAGCCTTGTTAAAATCCCCAGCTACAATGAATGCAGCCTCCGGATAAATCGTTTCCAGTTTGCAGAGAGTTAAATAAAGTTCGTTCAGAGCCATCGATGTGTCTGCTTGGGGGATATATACGGCTGTGATTATAATCGAGAATTCTTGGTAGATAATGTCTACATTTGATTGTGAGGAATTCTAAATCAGGTGAACAGAAGGATTTGAGTTCCTGCATGTTTCTTTTCATCACACCATGTCACGTTAGTCATAAGGCATACGCCCCCGCCCTCTTTTCTTACCAGAAAAGATGTTTGTTTCTGGGGGTGTGTGCTATCAGATATTAGCTTCTCATGCTTTCGGCGAAAAGCATTTTACAAATCTGACTTGGTGGCTAGATTCACAACGAGTGTAGCTTTTAATTCAGTACCTTGTATGTGTGTTTTAATGAAAGTTTGAGTTTTATCGAAAACTTTCGGTGGCGCTAAAATATCCGCTGATTTGATCCCGCAACAGGAACATCCTCCCTAACAAGTTAACTGACTTGCCAAGTTAAATAAAGATTAAATAAAGGTGTAAAAAAATATATTTAAAAAAATCGGCGCCAAAATACAGATTTCCGATTGTTATGAAAACTTGAAATCGCCCTAATTAATCGGCAATTCCGATTAATCGGTCGACCTCTAATAAACACTACACACAACAACACATAAACACTACAGACAACATCACATAAACACTACAGACAACACATCACATCACAACACTACAG
>NW_024605741.1:0-5412 GCF_018296145.1 Oncorhynchus tshawytscha | reverse complement strand
TAATAGAGACAGTAGATCTAGCTGCTGTCATAATATTTTAGAGACAGTAGATCTACCTGGTCTGTCATAATATAATAGAGACAGTAGATCTAGCTGGTCTATCATAATATAATAGAGACAGTTGATCTAGCTGGTCTGTCATAATATAATAGAGACTGTAGATCTAGCTGGTATGTCATACAATAGAGACAGTAGATCTAGCTGGTCTGTCATAATATAATAGCGACAGTAGATCTACCTGGTCTGTCATAATATAATAGAGACAGTAGATATAGCTGGTCTGTCATAATATAATAGAGACAGTAGATCTAGCTGGTCTGTCATTATATAATAGAGACAGTGTATCTACCTGGTCTGTCATAATATAATAGAGACAGTAGATATAGCTGGTCTGTCATAATATAATAGAGACAGTAGATCTAGCTGGTCTGTCATAATATAATAGAGACAGTAGATCTAGCTGGTCTGTCATAATATAAGAGACAGAGAGACAGTAGATCTAGCTGGTCTGTCATGTCATAATATTTTAGAGACAGTAGATCTAGCTGGTCTGTCATAATATAATAGAGACAGTAGATCTAGCTGGTCTGTCATAATATAATAGAGACAGTAGATCTAGCTGGTCTGTCATAATATAATAGAGACAGTAGATCTAGCTGGTCTGTCATAATATAATAGAGACAGTAGATCTAGCTGGTCTGTCATAATATAATAGAGACAGTAGATCTAGCTGGTCTGTCATAATATAATAGAGACAGTAGATCTAGCTGGTCTGTCATATATAATAGAGACAGTAGATCTAGCTGGTCTGTCATAATATAATAGAGACAGTAGATCTAGCTGGTCTGTCATAATATAATAGAGACAGTAGATCTAGCTGGTCTGTCATAATATAATAGAGACATAGAGACAGTAGATCTAGCTGGTCTGTCATAATATAATAGAGACAGTAGATCTAGCTGGTCTGTCATAATATAATAGAGACAGTAGATCTAGCTGGTCTGTCATAATATAATAGAGACAGTAGATCTAGCTGGTCTGTCATAATATAATAGAGACAGTAGATCTAGCTGGTCTGTCATAATATAATAGAGACAGTAGATCTAGCTGGTCTGTCATATATATAGAGACAGTAGATCTAGCTGGTCTGACAGTAGATCTAGCTGGTCTGTCATATATATAATAGAGACAGTAGATCTAGCTGGTCTGTCATAATATAATAGAGACAGTAGATCTAGCTGGTCTGTCATAATATAATAGAGACAGTAGATCTAGCTGGTCTGTCATAATATAATAGATCTAGCTGGTCTGTCATAGAGACAGTAGATCTAGCTGGTCTGTCATAATATAATAGAGACAGTAGATCTAGCTGGTCTGTCATAATATAATAGAGACAGTAGATCTAGCTGGTCTGTCATAATATAATAGAGACAGTAGATCTACCTGGTCTGTCATAATATAATAGAGACAGTAGATCTAGCTGGTCTGTCATAATATAATAGAGACAGTAGATCTAGCTGGTCTGTCATAATATAATAGAGACAGTACAGATCTAGCTGGTCTGTCATAATATAATAGAGACAGTAGATCTAGCTGGTCTGTCATAATATAATAGAGACAGTAGATCTAGCTGGTCTGTCATAATATAATAGAGACAGTAGATCTAGCTGGTCTGTCATAATATAATAGAGACAGTAGATCTAGCTGGTCTGTCATAATATAATAGAGACAGTAGATCTAGCTGGTCTGTCATAATATAATAGAGACAGTAGATCTAGCTGGTCTGTCATAATATAATAGAGACAGTAGATCTAGCTGGTCTGTCATAATATAATAGAGACAGTAGATCTAGCTGGTCTGTCATAATATAATAGAGACAGTAGATCTAGCTGGTCTGTCATAATATAATAGAGACAGTAGATCTAGCTGGTCTGTCATAATATAATAGAGACAGTAGATCTAGCTGGTCTGTCATAATATAATAGAGACAGTAGATCTAGCTGGTCTGTCATAATATAATAGAGACAGTAGATCTAGCTGGTCTGTCATAATATAATAGAGACTGATCTAGCTGGTCTGTCATAATATAATAGAGACAGTAGATCTAGCTGGTCTGTCATAATATAATAGAGACAGTAGATCTAGCTGGTCTGTCATAATATAATAGAGACAGTAGATCTAGCTGGTCTGTCATAATATAATAGAGACAGTAGATCTAGCTGGTCTGTCATAATATAATAGAGACAGTAGATCTAGCTGGTCTGTCATAATATAATAGAGACAGTAGATCTAGCTGGTCTGTCATAATATAATAGAGACTGTAGATCTAGCTGGTCTGTCATAATATAATAGAGACAGTAGATCTAGCTGGTCTGTCATAATATAATAGAGACAGTAGATCTAGCTGGTCTGTCATAATATAATAGAGATAGATGGTCTGTCATAGCTGGTCTGTCATAATATAATAGAGACAGTAGATCTAGCTGGTCTGTCATAATATAATAGAGACAGTAGATCTAGCTGGTCTGTCATAATATAATAGAGACAGTAGATCTAGCTGGTCTGTCATAATATAATAGAGACAGTAGATCTAGCTGGTCTGTCATAATATAATAGAGACAGTAGATCTAGCTGGTCTGTCAGATAGATCTAGCTGGTCTGTCATAATATAATAGAGACAGTAGATCTAGCTGGTCTGTCATAATATAATAGAGACAGTAGATCTAGCTGGTCTGTCATAATATAATAGAGACAGTAGATCTAGCTGGTCTGTCATAATATAATAGAGACAGTAGATCTAGCTGGTCTGTCATAATATAATAGAGACAGTCATAGATCTAGCTGGTCTGTCATAATATAATAGAGACAGTAGATCTAGCTGGTCTGTCATAATATAATAGAGACATAGTAGATCTAGCTGGTCTGTCATAATATAATAGAGACAGTAGATCTAGCTGGTCTGTCATAATATAATAGAGACAGTAGATCTAGCTGGTCTGTCATAATATAATAGAGACAGTAGATCTAGCTGGTCTGTCATAATATAATAGAGACAGTAGATCTAGCTGGTCTGTCATAATATAATAGAGACAGTAGATCTAGCTGGTCTGTCATAATATAATAGAGACAGTAGATCTAGCTGGTCTGTCATAATATAATAGAGACAGTAGATCTAGCTGGTCTGTCATAATATAATAGAGACAGTAGATCTAGCTGGTCTGTCATAATATAATAGAGACAGTAGATCTAGCTGGTCTGTCATAATATAATAGAGACAGTAGATCTAGCTGGTCTGTCATAATATAATAGAGACAGTAGATCTAGCTGGTCTGTCATAATATAATAGAGACAGTAGATCTAGCTGGTCTGTCATAATATAATAGAGACAGTAGATCTAGCTGGTCTGTCATAATATAATAGAGACAGATCTAGCTGGTCTGTCAGATCTAGCTGGTCTGTCATAATATAATAGAGACAGTAGATCTAGGTCTGTCTGTCATAATATAATAGAGACATAGAGACAGTAGATCTAGCTGGTCTGTCATAATATAATAGAGACAGTAGATCTAGCTGGTCTGTCATAATATAATAGAGACAGTAGATCTAGCTGGTCTGTCATAATATAATAGAGACAGTAGATCTAGCTGGTCTGTCATAATATAATAGAGACAGTAGATCTAGCTGGTCTGTCATAATATAATAGAGACAGTAGATGATCTAGCTGGTCTGTCATAATATAATAGAGAGATCAGCTGGTCTGTCATAATATAATAGAGACAGTAGATCTAGCTGGTCTGTCATAATATAATAGAGACAGTAGATCTAGCTGGTCTGTCATAATATAATAGAGACAGTAGATCTAGCTGGTCTGTCATAATATAATAGAGACAGTAGATCTAGCTGGTCTGTCATAATATAATAGAGACAGTAGATCTAGCTGGTCTGTCATAGCTGGTCTGTCATAATATAATAGAGACAGTAGATCTAGCTGGTCTGTCATAATATAATAGAGACAGTAGATCTAGCTGGTCTGTCATAATATTTTAGAGACAGTAGATCTAGCTGGTCTGTCATAATATAATAGAGACAGTAGATCTAGCTGGTCTGTCATAATATAATAGAGACAGTAGATCTAGCTGGTCTGTCATAATATAATAGAGACAGTAGATCTAGCTGGTCTGTCATAATATAATAGAGACAGTAGATCTAGCTGGTCTGTCATAATATAATAGAGACAGTAGATCTAGCTGGTCTGTCATAATATAATAGAGACTGTAGATCTAGCTGGTATGTCATAATATAATAGAGACAGTAGATCTAGCTGGTCTGTCATAATATAATAGAGACAGTAGATCTAGCTGGTCTGTCATAATATAATAGAGACAGTAGATCTAGCTGGTCTGTCATAATATAATAGAGACAGTAGATCTAGCTGGTCTGTCATAATATAATAGAGACAGTAGATCTAGCTGGTCTGTCATAATATAATAGAGACAGTAGATCTAGCTGGTCTGTCATCTGTCATAATATGGTCTGTCATAATATAATAGAGACAGTAGATCTAGCTGGTCTGTCATAATATAATAGAGACAGTAGATCTAGCTGGTCTGTCATAATATAATAGAGACAGTAGATCTAGCTGGTCTGTCATAATATAATAGAGACAGTAGATCTAGCTGGTCTGTCATAATATAATAGAGACAGTAGATCTAGCTGGTCTGTCATAATATAATAGAGACAGTAGATCTAGCTGGTCTGTCATAATATAATAGAGACAGTAGATCTAGCTGGTCTGTCATAATATAATAGAGACAGTAGATCTAGCTGGTCTGTCATAATATAATAGAGACAGTAGATCTAGCTGGTCTGTCATAATATAATAGAGACAGTAGATCTAGCTGGTCTGTCATAATATAATAGAGACAGTAGATCTAGCTGGTCTGTCATAATATAATAGAGACAGTAGATCTAGCTGGTCTGTCATAATATAATAGAGACAGTAGATCTAGCTGGTCTGTCATAATATAATAGAGACAGTAGATCTAGCTGGTCTGTCATAATATAATAGAGACAGTAGATCTAGCTGGTCTGTCATAATATTTTAGAGACAGTAGATCTACCTGGTCTGTCATAATATAATAGAGACAGTAGATCTAGCTGGTCTATCATAATATAATAGAGACAGTTGATCTAGCTGGTCTGTCATAATATAATAGAGACTGTAGATCTAGCTGGTATGTCATACAATAGAGACAGTAGATCTAGCTGGTCTGTCATAATATAATAGCGACAGTAGATCTACCTGGTCTGTCATAATATAATAGAGACAGTAGATATAGCTGGTCTGTCATAATATAATAGAGACAGTAGATCTAGCTGGTCTGTCATTATATAATAGAGACCGTGTATCTA
>NW_024605740.1:0-5410 GCF_018296145.1 Oncorhynchus tshawytscha | reverse complement strand
GGCGCGGCCGGCCAAAGTTGTAGGCCCCATGGTCGCCCACTTGTAGATTAACCCGTTGGTTGGGTTAAAACTGTCTGTCAGTAGGTTTTAGGTTTAGGTATAGTTTTAGAATGGTTAAGGTTAGGGTTAGGGTTAGGGTATGGTTTAGTGTTTTAAGGTTAGGGTTAGGTAGGTATGTTTAACTCGACTTAGGATCAGGCAAAACCCTTGAGTTGCGTACCTTATGCAGGTCCGGTCCTCGGTTGGTTGCCATGTGTCCATGTCGAGTGGTATGGTCATGATGTCCAGGTCCGCTATGTCAACGGAAGTGGAAAGCATAGTGCAACCAAGGAGTTTAGGGTTTTAGGATCCTTCTTTTTAGCTCCATGTTGTCTATGTATTCACTTCAGTGTTCGGGTTAGTCTTTGGTCCTGGATGTTTTCAATCATGTGTGTAATTAGGAGTTATTCCCTTCCAGGATCCTAATTTAAATCAACCCATGTCTAGTCAGGGTTAGGGGTCTGGGTTGCCATGTGTTAGGGGTTAGGGTTAGGGTTAGGGTTAGGGTTAGGGTTAGGGTTAGGGTTAGGGTTAGGGTTAGGGTTAGGGTTAGGGGTTAGGGTTAGGGTTAGGGTTAGGTTAGGGTTAGGGTTAGGGTTAGGGTTAGGGTTAGGGTTAGGGTTAGGGTTAGGGTTAGGGTTAGGGTTAGGGTCCGGGTTAGGGTTAGGGTTAGGGTTAGGGTTAGGGTTAGGGAGGGTTAGGGTTAGGGTTAGGGTTAGGGTTAGGGTTAGGGTTAGGGTTAGGGTTAGGGTTAGGGTTAGGGTTAGGGTTAGGGTTAGGGTTAGGGTTAGGGTTAGGGTTAGGGTTAGGGTTAGGGTTAGGGTTAGGGTTAGGTTCCAGGATTAGGGTTAGGGTTAGGGTTAGGGTTAGGGTTAGGGTTAGGGTTAGGGTTAGGGTTAGGGTTAGGGTTAGGGTTAGGGTTAGGGGGTTAGGGTTAGGGTTAGGGTTAGGGTTAGGGTTAGGGTTAGGGTTAGGGTTAGGGTTAGGGTTAGGGTTAGGGTTAGGGTTAGGGTTAGGGTTAGGGTTAGGGTTAGGGTTAGGGTTAGGGTTAGGGTTAGGGTTAGGGTTAGGGGTTAGGGTTAGGGTTAGGGTTAGGGTTCTAGTTTTGAGTCGGTTGATCCACTTCCATCTCTGACACGTGGAAACCGGAGGGGGAAGGGAGGGGGTGCACTCCACACATATGCGCGCGGTCCGGGTGGGTCCGGGCGCGGCCGGCCAAAGTTGTAGACCCCATGGTTGCCCACTTGTAGATTAACCCGTTGGTTGGGTTAAAAACTGTCTGTCAGTAGGTTTTAGGTTTAGGTATAGTTTTTTAGAGTGGTTAAGGTTAGGGTTAGGGTTAGGGTAAGGTATAGTGTTTTAAGGTTAGGTTTAGGTAGGTTTAGGTTTAGGTAGGTCTGTCAACTCGACTTAGGATCAGGCAAAACCCTTGAGTTGCGTACCTTATGCAGGTCCGGTCCTCGGTTGGTTGCCATGTGTCCATGTCGAGTGGTATGGTCATGATGTCCAGGTCCCTATGTCAACGGAAGTGGAAAGCATAGTGCAACCAAGGAGTTTACTCTCTTTCGGATCCTTCTTTTTTAGCTCCATGTTGTCTATGTATTCACTTCAGTGTTCGTCAGTCTTTGGTCCTGGATGTTTTCAATCATGTGTGTAATTAGGAGTTATTCCCTTCCAGGATCCTAATTCCAAATCAACCCATGTCTAGTCAAATCCAGCTGGTCTGTTGTGGGTATACTCGGCGTAGGATCAGGCAAAACCATCGAGTTGCGTACCTTGTGCAGGTCCGGGCCTCAGTCGGTTGCCATGTGTCCCTGTCAAGTGGTCAGTCTTTGAACTACCAGTGGTTTGAGCAGACAAAAACCAGAAGGCGAACCCTCTATACGGCTGTCATGCATCCGCCCCTGGAGTCTCGTCCTGTGTTTAGTCAGTGTATGGAGGGTTTAGAAACCGGCAAACCTTCTCTGGCTTACGTATGAAACGTCCGGCAGTAGAGAAGTTAATTGGGGGTGTTTCCATCCCCACCATCTCAGTCGTAGGTAATTCAGTGGTTTTGGGTGATAGTGACCAGTGGAGTTACTCCCTTCCAGGATCGTAATGTTTCCAGAGGTATATCATTCCTAGACAGTGAATTTTGTTCGTAGTCCAGGTCCAAAAAGTAGGTGGTTGTCGGTTGATCCACTTCCATCTCTGACACGTGGAAACCGGGGGGGAAGGGAGGGGGTGTACCACACCCATATATGCGTGTGGTCCGGGTGGGTCCGGGAGCGGCTGGTCGAAGTAGTGGGCCTCATGGTTGCCCACTTGTAGATTAACCCGTTGGTTGGGTTAAAAGACTGCCTGTCAGTAGGTTTTAGGTTTAGGTATAGTTTTTTAGAGTGGTTAAGGTTAGGGTTAGGTTTAGGGTTAGGTATAGTGTTTCAGAATGGTTAAAGTTAGGTTTTAGGTAGGTCTGTCAACTCAACTTAGGATCAGGCAAAGCCCTTGAGTTGCGTACCTTATGCAGGTCCGGTCCTCGGTTGGTTGCCATGTGTCCATGTCGAGTGGTATGGTCATGATGACTAGGTCCGCTATGTCAACGGAAGTGGAAAGCATAGTGCAACCAAGGAGTTTACTCTCTTTCGGATCCTTCTTTTTTAGCTCCATGTTGTCTATGTATTCACTTCAGTGTTCGTCAGTCTTTGGTCCTGGATGTTTTCAATCATGTGTGTAATTAGGAGTTATTCCCTTCCAGGATCCTAACTCCAAATCAACCCATGTCTAGTCAAATCCAGCTGGTCTGTTGTGGGTATACTCGGCGTAGGATCAGGCAAAACCATCGAGTTGCGTACCTTGTGCAGGTCCGGGCCTCAGTCGGTTGCCATGTGTCCCTGTCAAGTGGTCAGTCTTTGAACTACCAGTGGTTTGAGCAGACAAAAACCAGAAGGCGAACCCTCTATACGGCTGTCATGCATCCGCCCCTGGAGTCTCGTCCTGTGTTTCGGTCAGTGTTGGAGGGTTTAGAAACCGGCAAACCTTCTCTGGCTTACGTATGAAACGTCCGGCAGTAGTAGAAGTTAATTGGGTGTTTCCATCCCCACCATCTCAGTCGTAGGTAATTCAGTGGTTTTGGGTGATAGTGACCAGTGGAGTTACTCCCTTCCAGGATCGTAATGTTTCCAGAGGTATATCATTCCTAGACAGTGAATTTTGTTCGTAGTCTAGGTCAAAAAAAGTGGATCGGTTGTCCAGGCTAAGTACGGCGGGGTAAGGGATCCCACCATGGGAAATTATTCCGTGGGACCCAATTCTCCGCCAGACGTTATCTGGGCACCCCAGGGATTACACGGCCGACGCGAGTCCTCCAGCCGCAGCGCCCAACCCGAAAGCCCCTCTTTTCGAGGACTTAACTGCCCCAACCCGCTAGGACCACCCACGCGCTACTGAACATACTGCCAATCCAATTCTAAACTGGGGTAGATAGTCGTCCAGCGCGTTACGTGAGTCTCCCGTGTGTAAAGGGGCTGGGAGGGTTGAGCCGATTGGTCTGCCAACAGAACCCCGAGAGGTCCCGAAGGAGTCCGGTCTATCCATATCCTCCTGTCTTCTTGCTTGGTGTATGGAAGGGCCTAATTGCTTAGGGTTTACTCGCTGCGGGGGAGTCGCCAAGGTCGGGGTCCCCAGAGTTGTTGGAGAAAAAAGGTTCTCGTCCGTTGGGGGTGTTGGTGGGTTTTCTCCAAAAGATTTTTTAGAAGAATGGTAGGTTGGTGAAGGTTTTTTTTGTTAAAATTTAGTCTATTTGTGTTCTATTTTATTGTTTCTTTCCATCAAGGGTCCATGGTCATGGTAACTCTTTACTTCAAGAAACAAATCCTATGAATAATATTTTTATTTTTTTGAGAGTCCGTGGTTACGGTGGCTCTATAGTGCTAGTAAAGTGGCTGAAGGAAAGCATTATTGAGAGTCCGTGGTCACGGTGACTCTATAGTGCTAGTAAGGTGGCTGAAGGAAAGCATTATTGAGAGTCCATGGTCATGGTAACTCTATGGTGCTAGTAAAGTAGCTAAAAGAAAGTTGTATTGAGAGTCCATGGTCATGGTAACTCTATGGTGCTATTGGAGCTCTGTTTTTGTGGTCTTAATGACCCCCTGTCTTTTGTATGGGATGTGGGGTGTGTAAGGTGCAGGTGCAGTGTATGTCCGGGCGTTCCTCCGCTGTACTGAAAGCCTCAGTGGTGGTCCAGCCGTAGTGGTGGGGGCCTGATGTTCCATTCAGTATCTATATTACTGTGGTTTCGGTCCTACTCTTGAGGTGTTGATCCAATGATGCTGGATTGATGAGGGTATTGCTTTAGCTGGGTGTGCTGTTGGACAGGATGTTGTGGATAAATCCGGCCTATAGCTTGTCCTTTTGAGAGGTTTGGGTGTCTAGGGGGTCCTGGAGTCCCATGGTGTGGGAATGCTGTGGTTCTAGTAGTCAGCTGGGGAATTCATCCAGTGGTTCTGTCCGGTAATCCCATGTAAGATGCGGTAGACTGGGGAGAGTATGTGGAGTTTAGGTGGTAACGGTGTGTTATCCTGTTCTTATTGATTTCCACTCCATATCACAATGAACAGGGTATGGGATGGGAAGGAAAGTACAGAGGTTACTTCAACACTCTGCCTTTGCTCCGTTCCGTCAATCACCTTGGTCAGAGGTCACTTCAACACTCTGCCTCTGCTCCGTTCCGTCAATCACCTTGGTCAGAGGTCACTTCAACACTCTGCCTCTGCTCCGTTCCGTCAATCACCCTGGTCAGGGTAGGATGTGAGGGAAGGTTTTTGGAAGGGTTTGCGTTGCCCAAAAGGAGCCCGTTCCTATGTCAACCTTATGAGGGTATGACCGGATCTCTGGGTCCCTTGGTATGGTGGGGGTGGGCTGCTTTCTTGGAGGTGTTTCTTTGTCTTTGGTTCTAGCAGGTCTTGGGTTGGTGAGACCGGGTTGTCCTATGTGGTCGGAGTGGGTGGGGGCCTATTATGCCATTTGTAGAAGCCTGAAAAGGGGACTCTGTGTGATGCGAAGTCGACGTTCCTCTGATGAGACTAGGTTGCCCGACCAGACTTTTTCGGCTGGCCCCTCTGTGCGTTTCTTCTTTCAAATGTTTTGAGAGGTTTGGGTGTCTAGGGGATCCTGGAGTCCCATGGTGTGGGAAGCTGTGGTTCTAGTAGTCAGCTGGGGAATTCATCCAGTGGTTCTGTCCGGCAATCCTATGTTAGGTGGTGTTGGCTGGGAAGAGTATGTGGAGGTAGGTGGTAACGGGGTGTTAGTCTGTTCTTACTGATTTTCACTCCATACCACCCTGAACAGGGTATGGGATGGGAAGGAAAGTTCAGAGGTCACTTCAACACTCTGC
>NW_024605739.1:0-5404 GCF_018296145.1 Oncorhynchus tshawytscha | reverse complement strand
CTGACACTGAGGTGTTCTTTGGTTTATCTGATGTAAAATACCAAATGTTTTGTCAAAGTAATATTAGCAATTAGTAAAAATATATATTTTTGGTCAAATCAAATCAAATCAAATTTTATTTGTCACATACACATGGTTAGCAGATGTTAATGCGAGTGTAGCGAAATGCTTGTGCTTCTAGTTCCGACAATGCAGTAATAACCAACAAGTAATCTAACTAACAATTCCAAAACTACTGTCTTATACACAGTGTAAGGGGATAAAGAATATGTACACAAGGATATATGAATGAGTGATGGTACAGAGGAGCATAGGCAAGATACAGTAGATGGTATCGAGCACAGTATATACATATGAGATGAGTATGTAAACAAAGTGGCATAGTTAAGTGGCTAGTGATACATGTATTACATAAGGATGCAGTCGATGATATAGAGTACAGTATCTACGTATGCATATGAGATGAATAATGTAGGGTAAGTAACATTATATAAGGTAGCATTGTTTAAAGTGGCTAGTGATATATTTACATGTCCCATCAATTCCCATTATTAAAGTGGCTGGAGTTGAGTCAGTGTCAGTGTCAGTGTGTTGGCAGCAGCCACTCAATGTTAGTGGTGGCTGTTTAACAGTCTGATGGCCTTGAGATAGAAGCTGTTTTTCAGTCTCTCGGTCCCAGCTTTGATGCACCTGTACTGACCTCACCTTCTGGATGATAGCGGGGTGAACAGACAGTGGCTCGGGTGGTTGATGTCCTTGATGATCTTTATGGCCTTCCTGTAACATCGGGTGGTGTAGGTGTCCTGGAGGGCAGGTAGTTTGCCCCCGGTGATGCGTTGTGCAGACCTCACTACCCTCTGGAGAGCCTTACGGTTGTGGGGGAACAGTTGCCGTACCAGGCGGTGATACAGCCCGCCAGGATGCTCTCGATTGTGCATCTGTAGAAGTTTGTGAGTGCTTTTGGTGACAAGCCGAATTTCTTCAGCCTCCTGAGGTTGAAGAGGCGCTGCTGCGCCTTCTTCACGATGCTGTCTGTGTGAGTGGACCAATTCAGTTTGTCTGTGATGTGTATGCCGAGGAACTTAAAACTTGCTACCCTCTCCACTACTGTTCCATCGATGTGGATAGGGGGGTGTTCCCTCTGCTGTTTCCTGAAGTCCACAATCATCTCCTTAGTTTTGTTGACGTTGAGTGTGAGGTTATTTTCCTGACACCACACTCCGAGGGCCCTCACCTCCTCCCTGTAGGCCGTCTCGTCGTTGTTGGTAATCAAGCCTACCACTGTTGTGTCGTCCACAAACTTGATGATTGAGTTGGAGGCGTGCGTGGCCACGCAGTCGTGGGTGAACAGGGAGTACAGGAGAGGGCTCAGAACGCACCCTTGTGGGGCCCCAGTGTTGAGGATCAGCGGGGTGGAGATGTTGTTGCCTACCCTCACCACCTGGGGGCGGCCCGTCAGGAAGTCCAGTACCCAGTTGCACAGGGCGGGGTCGAGACCCAGGGTCTCGAGCTTGATGACGAGCTTGGAGGGTACTATGGTGTTGAATGCCGAGCTGTAGTCGATGAACAGCATTCTCACATAGGTATTCCTCTTGTCCAGATTGGTTAGGGCAGTGTGCAGTGTGGTTGAGATTGCATCGTCTGTGGACCTATTTGGGCGGTAAGCAAATTGGAGTGGGTCTAGGGTGTCAGGTAGGGTGGAGGTGATATGGTCCTTGACTAGTCTCTCAAAGCACTTCATGATGACGGAAGTGAGTGCTACGGGGCGGTAGTCGTTTAGCTCAGTTACCTTAGCTTTCTTGGGAACAGGAACAATGGTGGCCCTCTTGAAGCATGTGGGAACAGCAGACTGGTATAGGGATTGATGGAATATGTCCGTAAACACACCGGCCAACTGGTCTGCGCATGCTCTGAGGGCGCGGCTGGGGATGCCGTCTGGGCCTGCAGCCTTGCGAGGGTTAACACGTTTAAATGTCTTACTCACCTCGGCTGCAGTGAAGGAGAGTCCGCATGTTTTCGTTGCAGGCCGTGTCAGTGGCACTGTATTGTCCTCAAGGCAAAAAAGTTATTTAGTCTGCCTGGGAGCAAGACATCCTGGTCCGTGACTGGGCTGGATTTCTTCTTGTAGTCCGTGATTGACTGTAGACCCTGCCACATGCCTCTTGTGTCTGAGCCGTTGAATTGAGATTCTACTTTGTCTCTGTACTGACGCTTAGCTTGTTTGATAGCCTTGCGGAGGGAATAGCTGCACTGTTTGTATTCAGTCATGTTACCAGTCACCTTGCCCTGATTAAAAGCAGTGGTTCGCGCTTTCAGTTTCACGCGAATGCTGCCATCAATCCACGGTTTCTGGTTAGGGAATGTTTTAATCGTTGCTATGGGAACGACATATTCAACGCACGTTCTAATGAACTCGCACATCGAATCAGCATATTCGTCAATATTGTTATCTGACGCAATACGAAACATATCCCAGTCCACGTGATGGAAGCAGTCTTGGAGAGTGGAGTCAGCTTGGTCGGACCAGTGTTGGACAGACCTCAGCGTGGGAGCCTCTTGTTTTAGTTTCTGTCTGTAGGCAGGGATCAACAAAATGGAGTCGTGGTCAGCTTTTCCGAAAGGAGGGCGGGGCAAGGCCTTATATGCGTCGCGGAAGTTAGAGTAACAATGATCCAAGGTTTTTTTGATGATTGATAAAGTAAGACGTCTCTTTAACCTGAATACATGATACTTGCTAAGTAGAATTCTGTACTATTGTAATGTACTCACACACTGTAGGAGAGCTGAGATCCTCATGTCCTTTTACAGTACAGAAGTAGCTGTCTGCATCCTCACTGCTGATGGAGTACATGGGGGAGGAGACACCTTGTACATTATGTCCATTCTTGTACCAGATGTATGTGGGGTTGTCAGTCAGAGTACAGGTGGTGATACAGGTCAGTGTCTTCTGTCCCTCTGCAGCAGGAGTCACCTTCACCTGCAGACCTGAAACAATATGTATAAAACCACATACACCTCTGTGTTAACAGGATGGTTAATATATTTTCTCCTGTAATTCATTATGATTTACAGTTGTATCATACAGTGTAGTATTACCTGTGACAGACAGAGTTGTTCCTGGTAAACTATGACCCCATTCAAAGTTGTCTGTTTTAAAAGTGAAGCGATACTCAGCTGAGTCCTCCTCTCTCAGATCTGTGATTCTCAGGGTGACGAGACCTCTGTATGTTCCAGTGTACTCCACACGACCTGCATACCCTGGGTCTGTGGTTAGGTCTTCAGGGGTCGACTTATCACTTCTAAACCAGAATGATGATGTGGTGTAATAATAACCAACAGTACAGGATATGTCCACTGTTGACCCCTTCAAGACACAGATTGTCCTCTTGGTGTAAGTCACTCTGTAGCAGCTCTGACCCTGAACACCTGAAACACAGTGACATAACAAGAGGTCAACTAGATTATATTCTCAGTTCTATCTAGAAATGCTAAAAGTTCTCAAATGACAATGTGAAACCAACACACAGTATAATGTATTAGATTCCCACTCACACACTGCAGGAGAGAGGAGATCCTCATGGCCTTTTACAGCACAGGAGTAACTGTCTACATAGTTACTGGAGACTGAGTCTTTGTACTGGGGGGAGGTGCTCTCATCTAGATGTTGTCCGTTCTTGTACCAGATGTAGGTGGGGTTGTCAGTCAGAGTACAGGTGGTGCTACAGGTCAGTGTCTTATACTCTGAATACTGTTTAGGAGTCACCTTCACCTGAAAACCTAAATGAAAGGGGAGTAAAAACAGATTACATCATTTAGAATTAATGATTCATTTCCTGACTCTTCAAAACTGTATAATGTGCTATGCAGTGTTACCTGTGACAGAGTACATACATCTATGACATTGTCTGTAATTTCTATGTAATGAAGAATATTGATAGGTAAAGTATTACCCTTCTCATTGACCTTAAATGACTGATACTTCCTAAGTAGAATCCTAGTTTCATTCAGACTCACAAACTACAGGAGAGTGGAGCGCCTCATGACCTTCAACAGCACAGGAGTAAATGTTCACAGAAGAATCCCCGACCACCAGCAAATTACTAGAGTATTGTTGGGAAGTGGGCTCATCTAGACGTTGTCCGTTCTTGTACCAGATGTAGGTGGGGTTGTCAGTCAGAGTACAGGTGGTGCTACAGGTCAGTGTCTTCTGTCCCTCTGCAGCAGGAGTCACCTTCACCTGCAGGTCTGAATGAAGAGAGAATAAAACATAAAAGAACAACCCTCATCATTTCCACCTACTACAACTAGAGATAAAGTAGTTACAGTATATCATATTGTTCTGTAAGTGTAGTATTACCAGTATATCATCATGTTCTGTAAGTGTAGTATTACCAGTATATCATATTGTTCTGTAAGTGTAGTATTACCAGTATATCATAATGTTCTGTAAGTGTAGTATTACCAGTATATCATAATGTTTTGTAGGTGTAGTATTACCAGAATATCATAATGTTCTGTATGTATAGTATTACCAGTATATCATAATGTTCTGTAAGTGTAGTATTACCAGTATATCATAATGTTCTGTAAGTGTAGTATTGCCAGTATATCATAATGTTCTGTAAGTGTAGTATTACCAGTATATCACAATGTTCTGTAAGTATAGTATTACCAGTATATCATAATGTTCTGTAAGTGTAGTATTACCAGTATATCATAATGTTCTGTAAGTGTAGTATTACCAGTATATCATAATGTTCTGTAAGTGTAGTATTACCAGTATATCATAATGTTCTGTAAGTGTAGTATTACATGTATATCATAATGTTCTGTAAGTGTAGTATTACCAGTATATCATAATGTTCTGTAAGTGTAGTATTACCAGTATATCATAATGTTCTGTAAGTGTAGTATTACCAGTATATCATAATGTTCTGTAAGTATAGTATTACCAGTATATCATAATGTTCTGTAAGTGTAGTATTACCAGTATATCATAATGTTCTGTAAGTGTAGTATTACCAGTATATCGTAATGTTCTGTAAGTGTAGTATTACCAGTATATCATAATGTTCTGTAAGTGTAGTATTACCAGTATATCATAATGTTCTGTAAGTGTAGTATTACCAGTATATCATAAGGTTCTGTAAGTATAGTATTACCAGTATATCATAATGTTCTGTAAGTGTAGTGTTACCAGTATATCATAATGTTCTGTAAGTGTAGTATTTCCAGTACATCATATTGTTCTGTAAGTGCAGTATTACCTGTCACAGTCAGACTGGTTCCAGGGAAACTATGACCCCATTCAAAGTTCCTTTGTTTATAAGTGAAGTGATACTCAGCTGAGTCCTCCTCTCAGATCTGAGATTCTCAGGGTGAAGGGACCTCTCCAAGGCTCGTC
>NW_024605738.1:0-5403 GCF_018296145.1 Oncorhynchus tshawytscha | reverse complement strand
TGGATAGCCTGCAGAGTTCTGTCCTGCTATATTTGCAGTAGATTGCAACACCACCCCCTTTGGCAGTTCTATCTTGTCTGAAAATGTTGTAGTTTGGAATTAAAATTTCAGAATTTTTGGTGGTCTTCCTAAGCCAGGATTCAGACACAGCTAGAACATCCGGGTTGGCAGAGTGTGCTAAAGCAGTGAATAGAACAAACTTAGGGAGGAGGCTTCTAATGTTAACATGCATGAAACCAAGGCTATTACGGTTACAGAAGTCGTCAAAAGAGAGCGCCTGGGGAATAGGAGTGGAGCTAGGCACTGCAGGGCCTGGATTCACCTCTACATCGCCAGAGGAACAGAGTAGGAGTAGAATAAGGGTGCAGCTAAAAGCAATAAGAATTGGTCGTCTAGAACGTCTGGAACGGAGAGTAAAAGGAGGTTTCTGGGGGCGATAAAATAGCATCAAGGTATAATGTACAGACAAAGGTATGGTAGGATGTGAATACAGTGGAGGTAAACCTAGGTATTGAGTGATGAAGAGAGAGATATTGTCTCTAGAAACATCATTGAAACCAGGAGATGTCATTGCATGTGTGGGTGGTGGAACTAATAGGTTGGATAAGGTATAATGAGCAGGACTAGAGGCTCTACAGTGAAATAAGCCAATAAACACTAACCAGAACAGCAATGGACAAGGCATATTGACATTAAGGAGAGGCATGCTTAGTCGAGTGATCAAAAGGGTCCGGTGAGTGGAGGGGTTGGTTGGGTGTCACGGCAATTTAGATAGCTAAAGTGTGAGAGTGACTTCCGGCGCCGACAGAGATGGCCGCCTCGCTTCGCGTTCCTAGGAAACTATGCAGTTTTTTGTTTTTTTACGTGTTATTTCTTACACTAGTACCCCAGGTCATCTTAGGTTTCTTTACATACAGCCGACAAGAACTACTGAATATAAGATCAGCGTCAACTCACCATCAGTACGACCAAGAATATGTTTTTCGCGACGCGGATCCTGTGTTCTGCCTTACAACCAGTGTAACCGAGTGGATCACATGCAGCGACCAAAAAAAAAAACGACTCAGAAAAAGAGGGAAACGAGCGGTCTTCTGGTCAGACTCCGGAGACGGGCACATCGTGCACCACTCCCTAGCATTCTTCTTGCCAATGTCCAGTCTCTTGACAACAAGGTTGATGAAATCCGAGCAAGGGTAGCATTCCAGAGGGACATCAGAGACTGTAACGTTCTCTGCTTCACGGAAACATGGCTAACTGGAGAGACGCAATCCGACGGTGCAGCCAGCGGGTTTCTCCACGCATCGCGCCGACAGAAACAAACATCTTTCTGGTAAGAAGAGGGGCGGGGCGTATGTCTTATGGCCAACGTGACATGGTGTGATGAAAGAAACATACAGGAACTCAAATCCTTCTGTTCACCTGATTTAGAATTCCTCACAATCAAATGTAGACCGCATTATCTACCAAGAGAATTCTCTTCGATTATAATCACAGCCGTATATATCCCCCAAGCAGACACATCGATGGCTCTGAACGAACTTTATTTAACTCTCTGCAAACTGGAAACGATTTATCCGGAGGCTGCATTCATTGTAGCTGGGGATTTTAACAAGGCTAATCTGAAAACAAGACTCCTAAATTTTATCAGCATATCGATTGCGCAACCAGGGGTGGAAAGACCCTGGATCATTGTTACTCTAACTTCCGCGACGCATATAAGGCCCTGCCCCGCCCCCTTTCGGAAAAGGTGACCATGACTCCATTTTGTTGATCCCTGCCTACAGACAGAAACTAAAACAAGAAGCTCCCACGCTGAGGTCTGTCCAACGCTGGTCCGACCAAGCTGACTCCACACTCCAAGACTGCTTCCATCACGTGGACTGGGAGATGTTTCGTATTGCGTCAGACAACAACATTGACGAATACGCTGATACGGTGTGCGAGTTCATTAGAACGTGCGTTGAAGATGTCGTTCCCATAGCAACGATTAAAACATTCCCTAACCAGAAACCGTGGATTGATGGCAGCATTCGTGTGAAACTGAAGGCACGAACCACTGCTTTAATCAGGGCAAGGTGTCTGGTAACATGGCTGAATACAAACAGTGCAGCTATTCCCTCCGCAAGGCTATCAAACAAGCTAAGCGCCAGTACAGAGACAAAGTAGAATCTCAATTCAACGGCTCAGACACAAGAGGTATGTGGCAGGGTCTACAGTCAATCACGGACTACAGGAAGAAACCCAGCCCAGTCACGGACCAGGATGTCTTGCTCCCAGGCAGACTAAATAACTTTTTGCCCGCTTTGAGGACAATACAGTGCCACTGACACGGCCTGCAACGGAAACATGCGGTCTCTCCTTCACTGCAGCCGAAGTGAGTAAGACATTTAAACGTGTTAACCCTCGCAAGGCTGCAGGCCCAGACGGCATCCCCAGCCGCGCCCTCAGAGCATGCGCAGACCAGCTGGCCGGTGTGTTTACGGACATATTCAATCAATCCCTATACCAGTCTGCTGTTCCCACATGCTTCAAGAGGGCCACCATTGTTCCTGTTCCCAAGAAAGCTAAGGTAACTGAGCTAAACGACTACCGCCCCGTAGCACTCACATCCGTCATCATGAAGTGCTTTGAGAGACTAGTCAAGGACCATATCACCTCCACCCTACCTGACACCCTTGACCCACTCCAATTTGCTTACCGCCCAAATAGGTCCACAGACGATGCAATCTCAACCACACTGCACACTGCCCTAACCCATCTGGACAAGAGGAATACCTATGTGAGAATGCTGTTCATCGACTACAGCTCGGCATTCAACACCATAGTACCCTCCAAGCTCGTCATCAAGCTCGAGACCCTGGGTCTCGACCCCGCCCTGTGCAACTGGGTACTGGACTTCCTGACGGGCCGCCCCAGGTGGTGAGGGTAGGCAACAACATCTCCTCCCCGCTGATCCTCAACACTGGGGCCCCACAAGGGTGCGTTCTGAGCCCTCTCCTGTACTCCCTGTTCACCCACGACTGCGTGGCCATGCACGCCTCCAACTCAATCATCAAGTTTGCGGACGACACAACAGTGGTAGGCTTGATTACCAACAACGACGAGACGGCCTACAGGGAGGAGGTGAGGGCCCTCGGAGTGTGGTGTCAGGAAAATAACCTCACACTCAACGTCAACAAAACTAAGGAGATGATTGTGGACTTCAGGAAACAGCAGAGGGAACACCCCCATCCACATCGATGGAACAGTAGTGGAGAGGGTAGCAAGTTTTAAGTTCCTCGGCATACACATCACAGACAAACTGAATTGGTCCACTCACACAGACAGCATCGTGAGGAAGGCGCAGCAGCGCCTCTTCAACCTCAGGAGGCTGAAGAAATTCGGTTTGTCACCAAAAGCACTCACAAACTTCTACAGATGCACAATCGAGAGCATCCTGGCGGGCTGTATCACCGCCTGGTATGGCAACTGCACCGCCCTCAACCGTAAGGCTCTCCAGAGGGTAGTGAGGTCTGCACAACGCATCACCGGGGGCAAACTACCTGCCCTCCAGGACATCTACACCACCCGATGCTACAGGAAGGCCATAAAGATCATCAAGGACATCAACCACCCGAGCCACTGCCTGTTCACCCCGCTGCCATCCAGAAGGCGAGGTCAGTACAGGTGCATCAAAGCTGGGACCGAGAGACTGAAAAACAGCTTCTATCTCAAGGCCATCAGACTGTTAAACAGCCACCACTAACATTGAGTGGCTACTGCCAACACACTGTCAATGACACTGACTCTACTCCAGCCACTTTAATCATGGGAATCGATGGGAAATGATGTAAATATATCACTAGCCACTTTAAACAATGCTACCTTATATAATGTTACTTACCCTACATTGTTCATCTCATATGCATACGTTGATACTGTACTCTATATCATCGACTGCATCCTTATGTAATACATGTATCACTAGCCACTTTAACTATGCCACTTGGTTTACATACTTATCTCATATGTATATACTGTACTCGATATCATCTACTGTATCTTGCCTATGCTGCTCTGTACCATCACTCATTCATATATCCTTATGTACATATTCTTTATCCCCTTACACTGTGTATGACAGTAGTTTTTTTTGGAATTGTTAGTTAGATTACTTGCTCGTTATTACTGCATTGTCGGAACTAGAAGCACAATCATTTCGCTACACTCGCATTAACATCTGCTAACCATGTGTATGTGACAAATAAAATTTGATTTGATTTGATTTAAATCGGTAGCAAGCTAGCATGGGATGGAGGTCTGTTATTAGCCATCTCTTGCGTTCCGCCAGTAGATTAGTGGGGTTCCGTGTGGTAGAGGGGATTAATCCAAATCACACAACAACAACAAAAATAAAAACAATAGATATAGTTATAGAGGCCCAAGAAGAAAAATAAATAAAATAAAAATTGTCCGAATGTCTATTCAGATAGCAGCCGATAAGACAGCCAACGGCTAGCAGGCCGCAGATGGGCGTCCAGGCAACGTCGCGCCGGAGGAGCCAGCCGGACAACTCCCTCGGGTAGACAACGTCGGCAGTCCAGCTGTGAAGGCCCGGTGGGGCTCCACGTAGGCAGCAAAAGGGGTCCGGATAGGTGACTGCAGCCCTGGAGTGATTGATGGAACTCTTCAGCTGGCTAGCTCCGGAACAATTGATGTTAGCTCCGGAATCGACGAAAGCCGATAGTCACACGGATAGCAGCTAGCTAACTGTGAGATCCAGGTATGAATGTCCAGAGCCAGCGGCCGAAATCCAGGGACATGGAGAGAAAAATTGGTCCGGTATGTTCCGTTCCGAGCCGCGCTGCGCCATACAAAACTGGCGATAGATTATCGAGCCAAAGGACAGCCGATGACCACAAACCGTGGTTAGCTGAGTACTAACGATTTGCCAGTAAAGAAGCGAACTAGCTTCTGAACTAGCTTCTGAACTAGCTTCTGAACTAGCTTCTGAACTAGCTTCTGAACTAGCTTCTGAACTAGCTTCTGAACTAGCTTCTGAACTAGCTTCTGAACTAGCTTCTGAACTAGCTTCTGAACTAGCTTCTGAACTAGCTTCTGAACTAGCTTCTGAACCAGCATCTGATTAGCTTCTGGACCAGCTTCTGGCTAGCTTCTGGCTAGCTCCTGGCTAGCTCCCGGCTAGCTTCTGGCTAGTTTCTGGCTAGCCTCTTGGAGGATTACAGATCTGAGGTAAATAATACTTTTTTAAATAAATATTTATAAATATAAATTGGTGAGGCGGGTTGCAGGAGAGTGTTTTGAAGATGAGTTTATGGAAAATTAAAAGAAATGTATGTGGGAAAAAAAGTTGTATATATATATATATATATATATATATATATACGGGACACGACAAGACGA
>NW_024605737.1:0-5401 GCF_018296145.1 Oncorhynchus tshawytscha | reverse complement strand
CTTTGTAGCAAGATTTATTTTCGTCCCCATTCATGTCTCAGCTGTCGGCTCGCTCTAAAGATAATGACTTGTTTGGGTTAGAGGAAGCCAACAACATCAGACTGAACAAGCTCCACATTGTCTTTTGCCTTAATTTCCTTCACATTTATGTCAGCTAATGAAAGCCTTGTTTTACCTCCATCAGAGCTCTCAATAAGAAACGTTTGATATGAAGTGACTTACAGAATGGATAAATTGACTTGTGTGATGAGCTCATATTAGCCTGATACGAGGGCGAGTGAGTTCAGGGCGAGGCACACTTTGATGTCATGGCATTTTAGGGTGACATCCTGTTGACCCACCGAGCGAGCGGACACGCCCAGATCATGAGAGTGCTGACTCAGCTTACAGTAGCCTCCTTCCTCTGTCTCACACCAGCCCAATAAAGAGAATGAAACCAAAACAGTTAACCCCGCCAAGCCACTGTTTGATAGGTCGTTTGGTTTGGAGAGGGGTCAAAGTTCATGGGGAGTGAGGACACTAGTTGTCTGAAATGGCACCCTAATCCCTATGTAGTTCACTATAATACATGGAATTTGTGTGTGTGTGTGAGATGTTTGTCCAATTGTGTGTTTCTGTTTGGGAGGTCTACTGGACTCTAAAATCGTGTCATTTTCAAGCGCTTTATTACGTCAACGGGTCAGCTATTTTGGTGTATGATTCTTACACTTCAGGATTTTCCCCAGAGTCAGATGAACTCATGGATACCTTTTTTTATGTCTCTGGGTGCAGTTTGAAGGAAGTTGCTAACTAGCGCTAGCGGAATTGCTAACTTGAGTTACCCATAGACTTCCATTATTGTGCTATCTGCTATCATACGAGCAGTTACCCATAGACTTCCATTATTGTGCTATCTGCTATCATACGAGCAGATACCCACAGACTTCCATTATTGTGCTATCTGCTATCATATGAGCAGATACCCATAGACTTCCATTATTGTGCTATCTGCTATCATACGAGCAGATACCCATAGACTTCCATTATTGTGCTATCTGCTATCATACGAGCAGATACTCCAGATCTATCTGCTGCTACAGATACCAAAGACTTCCATTATTGTGCTATCTGCTATCATACGAGCAGATACCCATAGACTTCCATTATTGTGCTATCTGCTATCATACGAGCAGATACCCATAGACTTCCATTATTGTGCTATCTGCTATCATACGAGCAGATACCCATAGACTTCCATTATTGTGCTATCTGCTATCATGAGGCAGATACCCATAGACTTCCATTATTGTGCTATCTGCTATCATACGAGATACCCAGATTCCACCCATAGATACCCATAGACTTCCATTATTGTGCTATCTGCTATCATACGAGATGCAGATCTTACCATACAGCAGATAGACTTCCATTATTGTGCTATCTGCTATCATATGAGCAGATACCCATAGACTTCCATTATTGTGCTATCTGCTATCATACGAGCAGATACCCATAGACTTCCATTATTGTGCTATCTGCTATCATACGAGCAGATACCCATAGACTTCCATTATTGTGCTATCTGCTATCATACGAGCAGATACCCATAGACTTCCATTATTGTGCTATCTGCTATCATACGAGCAGATACCCATAGACTTCCATTATTGTGCTATCTGCTATCATACGAGCAGATACCCATAGACTTCCATTATTGTGCTATCTGCTATCATACGAGCAGATACCCATAGACTTCCATTATTGTGCTATCTGCTATCATACGAGCAGATACCCATAGACTTCCATTATTGTGCTATCTGCTATCATACGAGCAGATGCCCATAGACTTCCATTATTGTGCTATCTGCTATCATACGAGCAGATACCCATAGACTTCCATTATTGTGCTATCTGCTATCATACGAGCAGATACCCATAGACTTCCATTATTGTGCTATCTGCTATCATACGAGCAGATACCCATAGACTTCCATTATTGTGCTATCTGCTAGATCATACTTCCATTATTGTGCTATCTGATACGACCCATAGACTTCCATTATTGTGCTATCTGCTATCATACGAGATACAGATTCCACCCATCATATGACAGATCCATTTCCATTGTGCTATCTGCTATCATACGAGCAGATACCCATAGACTTCCATTATTGTGCTATCTGCTATCATACGAGCAGATACCCATAGACTTCCATTATTGTGCTATCTGCTATCATACGAGCAGATACCCATAGACTTCCATTATTGTGCTATCTGCTATCATACGAGCAGATACCCATAGACTTCCATTATTGTGCTATCTGCTATCATACGAGCAGATACCCATAGACTTCCATTATTGTGCTATCTGCTATCATACGAGCAGATACCCATAGACTTCCATTATTGTGCTATCTGCTATCATACGAGCAGATACCCATAGACTTCCATTATTGTGCTATCTGCTATCATACGAGCAGATACCCATAGACTTCCATTATTGTGCTATCTGCTATCATACGAGCAGATACCCATAGACTTCCATTATTGTGCTATCTGCTATCATACGAGCAGATACCCATAGACTTCCAGTCACTGTGCTATCTGCTATCATACGAGCAGATGCCCATAGACTTCCATTAGTGCTATCTGCTATCATACGAGCAGATACCCATAGACTTCCATTATTGTGCTATCTGCTATCATACGAGCAGATACCCATAGACTTCCATTATTGTGCAGATACCCATATCTGTGCTATCTGCTATCATACGAGCAGATACCCATAGACTTCCATTATTGTGCTATCTGCTATCATACGAGCAGATACCCATAGACTTCCATTATTGTGCTATCTGCTATCATACGAGCAGATACCCATAGACTTCCATTATTGTGCTATCTGCTATCATACGAGCAGATACCCATAGACTTCCATTATTGTGCTATCTGCTATCATACGAGCAGATACCCATAGACTTCCATTATTGTGCTATCTGCTATCATACGAGCAGATACCCATAGACTTCCATTATTGTGCTATCTGCTATCATACGAGCAGATACCCATAGACTTCCATTATTGTGCTATCTGCTATCATACGAGCAGATGCCCCATAGACTTCCATTATTGTGCTATCTGCTATCATTACCCATAGACTTCCATTGTGCTATCTGCTATCATACGAGCAGATGCCCATAGACTTCCATTATTGTGCTATCTGCTATCATACGAGCAGATACCCATAGACTTCCATTATTGTGCTATCTGCTATCATACGAGCAGATACCCATAGACTTCCATTATTGTGCTATCTGCTATCATACGAGCAGATGCCCATAGACTTCCATTATTGTGCTATCTGCTATCATACGAGCAGATACCCATAGACTTCCATTATTGTGCTATCTGCTATCATACGAGCAGAGATGCCCATAGACTTCCATTTCCATTGTGCTATCTGCTATCATACGAGCAGATACCCATAGACTTCCATTATTGTGCTATCTGCTATCATACGAGCAGATACCCATAGACTTCCATTATTGTGCTATCTGCTATCATACGAGCAGATACCCATAGACTTCCATTATTGTGCTATCTGCTATCATACGAGCAGATACCCATAGACTTCCATTATTGTGCTATCTGCTATCATACGAGCAGATACCCATAGACTTCCATTATTGTGCTATCTGCTATCATACGAGCAGATACCCATAGACCCATTCCATTATTGTGCTATCTGCTATCTACGCCCATAGATTCCATTATTGTGCTATCTGCATACGAGCAGATGCCCATAGACTTCCATTATTGTGCTATCTGCTATCATATGCGAGCAGATACCCATAGACTTCCATTATTGTGCTATCTGCTATCATAGCAGATACAGATTCCATTATTGCTATTGTGCCCATAGACTTCCATTATTGTGCTATCTGCTATCATACGAGCAGATACCCATAGACTTCCATTATTGTGCTATCTGCTATCATACGAGCAGATACCCATAGACTTCCATTATTGTGCTATCTGCTATCATACGAGCAGATACCCATAGACTTCCATTATTGTGCTATCTGCTATCATATGAGCAGATACCCATAGACTTCCATTATTGTGCTATCTGCTATCATACGAGCAGATACCCATAGACTTCCATTACTGTGCTATCTGCTATCATACGAGCAGATACCCATAGACTTCCATTATTGTGCTATCTGCTATCATACGAGCAGATACCCATAGACTTCCATTATTGTGCTATCTGCTATCATACGAGCAGATACCCACAGACTTCCATTATTGTGCTATCTGCTATCATACGAGCAGATACCCACAGACTTCCATTATTGTGCTATCTGCTATCATACGAGCAGATACCCACAGACTTCCATTATTGTGCTATCTGCTATCATACGAGCAGATACCCATAGACTTCCAGTCACTGTGCTATCTGCTATCATACGAGCAGATACCCATAGACTTCCATTGTTGTGCTATCTGCTATCATACGAGCAGATACCCATAGACTTCCATTATTGTGCTATCTGCTATCATACGAGCAGATACCCATCTGATCTACGAGCAGATCCCATTATTGTGCTATCTGCTATCATGCGAGCAGATACCCATAGACTTCCATTGTTGTGCTATCTGATCATTCCCATTGACTTCCATTATTGTGCTATCTGCTATCATGTGCAGATGCCCATAGACTTCCATTATTGTGCTATCTGCTATCATACGAGCAGATACCCATAGACTTCCATTATTGTGCTATCTGCTATCATACGAGCAGATACCCATAGACTTCCATTATTGTGCTATCTGCTATCATACGAGCAGATACCATAGACTTCCATAGACTTCCAGTTCCATTGTGCTATCTGCTATCATACGAGCAGATACCCATAGACTTCCATTCATTGTGCTATCTGCTATCATACGAGCAGATGCCCATAGACTTCCATTATTGTGCTATCTGCTATCATACGAGCAGATGCCCATAGACTTCCATTGTTGTGCTATCTGCTATCATACGAGCAGATGCCCATAGACTTCCATTCATTGTGCTATCTGCTATCATACGAGCAGATACCCATAGACTTCCATTATTGTGCTATCTGCTATCATACGAGCAGATACCCATAGAACTTCCATTATGTGCTATCTGCTATCATACGAGCAGATGCCCATAGACTTCCGTTATTGTGCTATCTGCTATCATGCGAGCAGATACCCGCCCAGACTTCCATTATTGTGCTATCTGCTATCATATGAGCAGATGCCCATAGACTTCCATTATTGTGCTATCTGCTATCATACGGGCAGATACCCATAGAACTTCCATTATTGTGCTATCTGCTGTCATACGAGCAGATACCCACAGACTTCCAGTCCTTGTGCTATCTGCTAT
>NW_024605736.1:0-5400 GCF_018296145.1 Oncorhynchus tshawytscha | reverse complement strand
AGAGACTGTTCCAGGTAGTTACCACATCCTCAGTACCAGAGACTGTTCCAGGTAGTTATCACATCCCCAACCCTCAGTACCAGAGACTGTTCCAGGTAGTTACCACATCCCCAGTACCAGAGACTGTTCCAGGTAGTTACCACATCCCCAGTACCAGAGACTGTTCCAGGTAGTTACCACATCCCCAACCCTCAGTACCAGAGACTGTTCCAGGTAGTTACCACATCCTCAGTACCAGAGACTGTTCAGGTAGTTATCACATCCCCAACCCTCAGTACCAGAGACTGTTCCAGGTAGTTACCACATCCCCAGTACCAGAGACTGTTCCAGGTAGTTACCACATCCCCAGTACCAGAGACTGTTCCAGGTAGTTACCACATCCCCAACCCTCAGTACCAGAGACTGTTCCAGGTAGTTACCACATCCTCAGTACCAGAGACTGTTCCAGGTAGTTATCACATCCCCAACCCTCAGTACCAGAGACTGTTCCAGGTAGTTACCACATCCCCAGTACCAGAGACTGTTCCAGGTAGTTACCACATCCCCAGTACCAGAGACTGTTCCAGGTAGTTACCACATCCCCAACCCTCAGTACCAGAGACTGTTCCACGTAGTTACCACATCCCCAGTGCCAGAGGCTGTTCCAGGTAGTTATCACATCCCCAACCCTCAGTACCAGAGACTGTTCCACGTAGTTACCACATCCCCAACCCTCAGTACCAGAGACTGTTCCAGGTAGTTACCACATCCCCAGTGCCAGAGGCTGTTCCAGGTAGTTACCACATCCCCAGTACCAGAGACTGTTCCAGGTAGTTACCACATCCCCAGTACCAGAGACTGTTCCAGGTAGTTACCACATCCCCAACCCTCAGTACCAGAGACTGTTCCAGGTAGTTACCACGTCCCCAGTACCAGAGACTGTTCCAGGTAGTTACCACATCCCCAGTACCAGAGACTGTTCAAATCAAATCAAATCAAATCAAATTTTATTTGTCACATACACATGGTTAGCAGATGTTAATGCGAGTGTAGCGAAATGCTTGTGCTTCTAGTTCCGACAATGCAGTAATAACGGAGCAAGTAATCTAACTAACAATTCCAAAAAAAAAACTACTGTCTTATACACAGTGTAAGGGGATAAAGAATATGTACATAAGGATATATGAATGAGTGATGGTACAGAGCAGCATAGGCAAGATACAGTAGATGATATTGAGTACAGTATATACATATGAGATAAGTATGTAAACCAAGTGGCATAGTTAAAGTGGCTAGTGATACATGTATTACATAAGGATGCAGTCGATGATATAGAGTACAGTATCAACGTATGCATATGAGATGAACAATGTAGGGTAAGTAACATTATATAAGGTAGCATTGTTTAAAGTGGCTAGTGATATATTTACATAATTTCCCATCAATTCCCATGATTAAAGTGGCTGGAGTAGAGTCAGTGTCATTGACAGTGTGTTGGCAGTAGCCACTCAATGTTAGTGGTGGCTGTTTAACAGTCTGATGGCCTTGAGATAGAAGCTGTTTTTCAGTCTCTCGGTCCCAGCTTTGATGCACCTGTACTGACCTCGCCTTCTGGATGACAGCGGGAGTGAACAGGCAGTGGCTCGGGTGGTTGATGTCCTTGATGATCTTTATGGCCTTCCTGTAGCATCGGGTGGTGTAGGTGTCCTGGAGGGCAGGTAGTTTGCCCCCGGTGATGCGTTGTGCAGACCTCACTACCCTCTGAGAGCCTTACGGTTGAGGGCGGTGCAGTTGCCATACCAGGCGGTGATACAGCCCGCCAGGATGCTCTCGATTGTGCATCTGTAGAAGTTTGTGAGTGCTTTTGGTGACAAGCCGAATTTCTTCAGCCTCCTGAGGTTGAAGAGGCGCTGCTGCGCCTTCCTCACGATGCTGTCTGTGTGAGTGGACCAATTCAGTTTGTCTGTGATGTGTATGCCGAGGAACTTAAAACTTGCTACCCTCTCCACTACTGTTCCATCGATGTGGATGGGGGGTGTTCCCCTCTGCTGTTTCCTGAAGTCCACAATCATCTCCTTAGTTTTGTTGACGTTGAGTGTGAGGTTATTTTCCTGACACCACACTCCGAGGGCCCTCACCTCCTCCCTGTAGGCCGTCTCGTCGTTGTTGGTAATCAAGCCTACCACTGTTGTGTCGTCCGCAAACTTGATGATTGAGTTGGAGCGTGCATGGCCACGCAGTCGTGGGTGAACAGGGAGTACAGGAGGGGCTCAGAACGCACCCTTGTGGGGCCCCAGTGTTGAGGATCAGCGGGGAGGAGATGTTGTTGCCTACCCTCACCACCTGGGGGCGGCCCGTCAGGAAGTCCAGTACCCAGTTGCACAGGGCGGGGTCGAGACCCAGGGTCTCGAGCTTGATGACGAGCTTGGAGGGTACTATGGTGTTGAATGCCGAGCTGTAGTCGATGAACAGCATTCTCACATAGGTATTCCTCTTGTCCAGATGGGTTAGGGCAGTGTGCAGTGTGGTTGAGATTGCATCGTCTGTGGACCTATTTGGGCGGTAAGCAAATTGGAGTGGGTCAAGGGTGTCAGGTAGGGTGGAGGTGATATGGTCCTTGACTAGTCTCTCAAAGCACTTCATGATGACGGATGTGAGTGCTACGGGCGGTAGTCGTTTAGCTCAGTTACCTTAGCTTTCTTGGGAACAGGAACAATGGTGGCCCTCTTGAAGCATGTGGGAACAGCAGACTGGTATAGGGATTGGTTGAATATGTCCGTAAACACACCGGCCAGCTGGTCTGCGCATGCTCTGAGGCGCGGCTGGGGATGCCGTCTGGGCCTGCAGCCTTGCGAGGTTAACACGTTTAAATGTCTTACTCACTTCGGCTGCAGTGAAGGAGAGACCGCATGATTCCGTTGCAGGCCGTGTCAGTGGCACTGTATTGTCCTCAAAGCGGGCAAAAAGTTATTTAGTCTGCCTGGGAGCAAGACATCCTGGTCCGAGACTGGGCTGGGTTTCTTCCTGTAGTCCGTGATTGACTGTAGACCCTGCCACATACCTCTTGTGTCTGAGCCGTTGAATTGAGATTCTACTTTGTCTCTGTACTGGCGCTTAGCTTGTTTGATAGCCTTGCGGAGGAATAGCTGCACTGTTTGTATTCAGTCATGTTACCAGACACCTTGCCTGATTAAAAGCAGTGGTTCGTGCCTTCAGTTTCACACGAATGCTGCCATCAATCCACGGTTTCTGGTTAGGGAATGTTTTAATCGTTGCTATGGGAACGACATCTTCAACGCACGTTCTAATGAACTCGCACACCGTATCAGCGTATTCGTCAATGTTGTTGTCTGGCCCTTAATACGAAACATCTCCCAGTCACGTGATGGAAGCAGTCTTGGAGTGTGGAGTCAGCTTGGTCGGACCAGCGTTGGACAGACCTCAGCGTGGGAGCTTCTTGTTTTAGTTTCTGTCTGTAGGCAGGGATCAACAAAATGGAGTCGTGGTCAGCTTTTCCGAAGGGGCGGGGCAGGGCCTTATATGCGTCGCGGAAGTTAGAGTAACAATGATCCAGGGTCTTTCCACCCCTGGTTGCGCAATCAATATGCTGATAAAATTTAGGGAGTCTTGTTTTCAGATTAGCCTTGTTAAAATCCCCAGCTACAATGAATGCAGCCTCCGGATAAATCGTTTCCAGTTTGCAGAGAGTTAAATAAAGTTCGTTCAGAGCCATCGATGTGTCTGCTTGGGGGGATATATACGGCTGTGATTATAATCGAAGAGAATTCTCTTGGTAGATAATGCGGTCTACATTTGATTGTGAGGAATTCTAAATCAGGTGAACAGAAGGATTTGAGTTCCTGTATGTTTCCTTCATCACACCATGTCACGTTGGCCATAAGGCATACGCCCCCGCCCGTCTTCTTACCAGAGAGATGTTTGTTTCTGTCGGCGCGATGCGTGGAGAAACCCGCTGGCTGCACCGCTTCGGATTGCGTCTCTCCAGTGAGCCATGTTTCCGTGAAGCAGAGAACGTTACAGTCTCTGATGTCCCTCTGGAATGCTACCCTTGCTCGGATTTCATCAACCTTGTTGTCAAGAGACTGGACATTGGCAAGAAGAATGCTGGGGAGTGGTGCACGATGTGCCCGTCTCCGGAGTCTGACCAGAAGACCGCTTCGTTTCCCTCTTTTTCTGAGTCGTTTTTTTTTTTTTTTTGGTCGCTGCATGTGATCCACTCGGTTACACTGGTTGTAAGGCAGAACTCAGGATCCGCATCGCGAAAAACATATTCTTGGTCGTACTGATGGTGAGTTGACGCTGATCTTATATTCAGTAGTTCTTGTCGGCTGTATGTAAAGAAACCTAAGATGACCTGGGGTACTAGTGTAAGAAATAACACGTAAAAAAAAAAACTGCATAGTTTCTACATCCTCAGGAACTGCGAGCGAGGCGGCCATCTCTGTGTTCGGCGCCGGAAGTATACCAGTACCAGGTGTTCCTGAGTTACTACATCCTCAGTACCAGAGACTGTTCCAGGTAGTTACTACATCCTCAGTACCAGAGACTGTTCCAGGTAGTTACCACATCCCCAACCCTCAGTACCAGAGACTGGTCCCCAGTTACCAGACTCCTCAGCCAGTACCAGAGACTGTCCCAGGTAGTTACCCGTCCCCAGTACCAGAGACTGTTCCAGGTAGTTACCACATCCCCCAGTACCAGAGACTGTTCCAGGTGGTTACCACATCCCCAGCCCTCACCAGAGACTGTTCTAGGTAGTTACCACATCCCCAACCCTCAGTACCAGAGACTGTTACCACATCCCAGTACCAGAGACTGTTCAGGTTTATCCATCCCCAGTACCAGGGACTGTTCAACCATCCCCAGCCCTCAGTACCACTGTTCCAGGTAGTTACTGTACCCGAGACTGTTCCAGGTAGTTACCACATCCCCAACCCTCAGTACCAGAGAGACTGTTCCAGGTAGTTACCACATCCTCAGTACCAGAGACTGTTCAGGTAGTTACCACATCCCCAGTACCAGAGACTGTTCCAGGTAGTTACCACATCCTCAGTACCAGAGACTGTCCCAGGTAGTTACCACGTCCCCAGTACCAGAGACTGTTCAGGTAGTTACCACATCCCAGTACAGGGCTGTTCCATGAGGTAGTTACCACATCCCCAACTCAGTACCAGAGACTGTTCCAGGTAGTTACTACATCCTCCAGTACCAGAGACTGTTCAGGTAGTTACTACATCCCCCAGTTCAGAGACTGTTCCAGGTAGTTACCCATCCTCCAGTACCAGAGACTGTTCCAGGTAGTTACCACGTCCCCCAACCCTCAGTACCAGAGACTGTTCCAGGTAGTTACCCGTCCCCAACCCTCAGTACCAGAGACTGTTCCAGGTAGTTACCACATCC
>NW_024605735.1:0-5400 GCF_018296145.1 Oncorhynchus tshawytscha | reverse complement strand
GAGAGGGACGGACAGAGAGAGAGAGAGGGACGGACGGACGGAGAGAGAGAGAGGGACGAGAGGACGGACGGACAGAGAGAGAGGGAGAGACAGACGGACAGAGACAGAAAGAGAAGGGAGACGGACAGAGACGAGACAGAGAGAGAGAAGAGAGGGACGGACAGAGAGAGAGAGAGGGACGGGATCGGACAGAGAGAGAGAGATGGACGGACGGACAGAGAGAGATGGACGGACGGACAGAGAGAGATGGACGGACGGACAGAGAGAGATGGACGGACGGACAGAGAGAGATGGACGGACGGACAGAGAGAGAGGGAGTGACAGACAGACAGAGAGGGACGGACAGAGAGACAGAGGGACAGAGACAGACAGGACAACATAATGATTGAGATGAATAGTTTCACATGAAGTTAATTTCATATCACATGTAACAAGACAGTTTAGTTACCTGGAGGAAATGGATGTGATCCTCTGTGTGTGAGAGCTGCTCCAGCTCAGTGCTTCTCTTCCTCAGCTCAGCTATCTCCTGCTTCAGTTGCTCCAGGAGTCCTTCAGCTTGACTCACTTGAGCCTTCTCTTGGGCTCTGATCAGCTCCTTCACCTCAGAGCTCCTTCTCTCAATGGAGCGGATCAGCTCAGTAAAGATCTGATCACTGTCCTCCACTGCTGACTGTGCAGAGCGCTGGAGAGAGAGACAGAACAGAGCAGAATTAGGCCGATACCCACTAATTATCAAAATCCAGAAAAGAGCCGTTAAATTCTATAACCACCTAAAAGGAAGCGATTCCCAAACCTTCCCTAACCATCACCTACAGAGAGATGAACCTGGAGAAGAGTCCCCTAAGCAAGCTGGTCCTGGGGCTCTGTTCACAAACACAAACACACCCTACAGAGCCCCAGGACAACAGCACAATTAGACACAAATCATGTTAACGGACAGGAAACGGCTCTGACAGGACACATTCATGTCGAGGCAGTGATGTGTGACTGGTCTGGAGTGTGTTCAATCACGGTTTACACCACTCTAAATCCTCCTACCTAACTCAGTACTTCTGAGAAAATAAAAGAGTCCTACTAACTTCTAATAGACCCTCCCAATCCCCCAAATCCCTTCCAAGTGTAATGTTTACTGTTCATTTCTGATTGTTTATTTCACTTTTGTTTATTGTCTATTTCACTTGCTTTGGCAATGTAAACATATATTTCCATGCCAATAAAGCCCTATGAATTTAATTCAATTGAGAGAGAGACAGTTCCATTTTAATGTATAGGGGACATGAGTCAGTCATGGTTACTCATGGTTATGTGATGAGGCAGCCCAGTTGGTTACATGAACCAGTCTATTCTCTGAAAGGGGTCCAGACAGCCTGTTCCCAACAGTGGGGTCAGTGGGATTGGATAGGGGCCCCTCTCTCTCTCTCTGACTGGAGGAGAGAAGTGAAATGGTGTGTCTCCTCTGGTCAACAATACTCACCTTGAGAGACTCCACAGCCTGTTGGAGCTCCTTCAGCTCCTTCTCTCTCTCCTGGAATCTCTGCTGGACCTTCTGCTGACTCATCCCCAGCTGCCTCTGTGGAGAATCACTCTTCAATGAGCTATCAAGCTTTATTAGTCCAGTAGATCAATAGTATAGTAATGTGACATAGGACCCATAGAGAGGAAGGTCTACAATCCTGAGGAAGTCCCTTTACAATATTATATTATGTTGCTATGTGAATAATTATAGTTTTTATGGTAGGCCTACATGTATCAAGGGGTTGAGACTGAACTTTGGACTCATAAAAGGCCATTCAGAATGATAATAGTGTTTGACTTTTGAAAATGGTGATACATTTGTAACAAACTCAATATACTCAAGGTTTGTGTTCATATTTGTGGATCCATTTCATATTGTATATAATATAATGATCTCATATTCAAAACAGATTTAGTTCCTACTTTATCTTAAAATCCCTTGTTTATCAGACAGCCACCAACAAGTTGTTCTGGTCTTACCTGTTTCTCAGTCCTCTCTGCTGCAGCTGACACTGTATCATGGCCTTTATGTTCATCCATTGTACACAGCAGACAGATACACTGCTGATCGGTACGACAGTAAACCTCCAGCAGTTTGTCATGATGAGAGCAGATCTTCTCCTGTAGTTGTGCCGTGGCTTTGACCAGCTTGTGCTTCTTCAAAGCAGGAGATTCATAGTGAGGTTGGAGGTGAGTCTCACAGTAAGAGGCCAGACACGCCAGACAGGACATGAGGGCTTTCTGCTTTCTGGTCCCAGTGCAGACATCACACACCACATCTCCAGGTCCAGCATAGCACAGAGCAGGAGGGGGAGCAGCCTGGAGTCCTGTCTTCTTCTGTTTCTCCACCACTTCAGTCAGCACAGTGCTCCTGTTCAGTACAGGCCTTGGGATAAAGGTCTGTCTGCACTGTGGACAGCTGTAGACACCTTTCAGATCATCCTGATCCCAGCTTTCTTTAATACAGCCCATACAGTAACTGTGTCCACAGGCAGTAGTCACCGGATCCTTCAGTAGATCCAGACAGATGGAGCAACAGAACTGGTCCTGATTCTCTGCCATTTTGGTGCTCTCTCCCGTAGGTTAAGCAATGGCAGTATGAAAGATGACTTTCTGTTTCATGGAACTCTACACCAGAGGAGAGGGAGTGGCTTCCTACTGGACTGGGTTCTCTGTATGTAGAGGGGGAGTGGCTTCCTCCTGGACTGGGTTCTCTGTATGTAGAGGGGGAGTGGCTTCCTCTGGACTGGGTTCTCTGTATGTAGAGGGGGTGGCTTCCTCCTGGACTGGGTTCTTCCTGACTGGGTTCTCTGTATGTAGAGGGGAGTGGCTTCCTCCTGGACTGGGTTCTTTGTATGTAGTGGCTTCCTCCTGGACTGGGTTCCTCTGGACTGTATGTTCCTCCTGGACTGGGTTCTTTGTATGTAGAGGGGAGTGGCTTCCTCCTGGACTGGGTTCTTTGTATGTAGAGGGGGAGTGGCTTCCTCCTGGACTGGGTTCTTGTATGTAGAGGGGGTGGCTTCCTCTGGACTGGGTTCTTTGTATGTAGAGGGGGAGTGGTTTCTTTGAAAGGAAGTGTGACAGTGTGTTGGGTAGTAGACTGAGCTGTCAGTGTAGTGGCTTACTCCTGGACGGGTATTTGTGGTACTGTACACCCGGACTGGGTCAGCGTGTAGACTGTCAGCGTGCACTGTTCACCCTGCGACCGTGTAGAAGTGCACTGTACACCTTTTTCATAGTGTGTCAGTCAGCGTGCACTGTACACCCGGCGACCGTGTCAGCGTGCACTGTACACCCGGCGACCGTGTCAGCGTGCACTGTACACCCGGCGACCGTGTCAGCGTGCACTGTACACCCGGCGACCGTGTCAGCGTGCACTGCGCCCGGCCCGCCACAGGAGTCGCTCATGCGCATTGGCACAAGGACATCCCTGCCGGCCAAACCCTCCCCAAACCCGGACAACGCTGGGCAAAATGTGGACCGCCCCATGGGTCTACCGGGTCAACAGAGTTTGGATTCAAACCAGGATCTGTAGTGGCACAGCAGTAAGATACAGTGCCTTAGGACACCGACCACTAGGAGGCCTGTCATGGAGATTCTAACCAATAGGGAGAGAGACAAGATTATTCAAACAGCAACTTTATTATCAGATTATCAAATCTGGATCAGTTGACCATCACTCAACAGTGCAGAGTCTAAAGTTCAACAAACAGGGTGGAGTCTCATCTTTTCTAGAAAAGTACAACCTCTGTCTACATGACAGGTAGCAGCTGTGTGAAGACATGGGTGGAGGCATAGAGTGCAGACAGTGATAACCACCAGTTTCATGACTCTTTTCTGATGATATTTAGGTGCTGCTGCTCCAGCTAGTTTCTGTTCTCTGGCATGTCTCCACCCAGCTGGGTCCTTTGCAGATACCAAAAAACAGGACATGTCACTCAGTGGTCACACCCAAACAGCACTTGGCCGCATTCCTGAGGTACACAAAGGCAGTTTGTTTCAGTAGAAACTTACTAGCTAATAACTATGCATCATTCTCTGAGTAGAAAACAGATTGACAGAGGAGACATACAGGTAGTGGGTTAGTGTGGGTTACTGATCCTAGACAGAGGGGACATACAGGTTGTGGGTTACTGATCCTAGACAGAGGAGACATACAGGTAGTGGGTTACTGATCCTAGACAGAGGAGACATACAGGTAGTGGGTTAGTGTGGGTTACTGATCCTAGACAGAGGAGACATACAGGTAGTGGGTTACTGATCCTAGACAGAGGAGACATACAGGTAGTGGGTTAGTGTGGGTTACTGATCCTAGACAGAGGAGACATACAGGTAGTGGGTTAGTGTGGGTTACTGATCCTAGACAGAGGAGACATACAGGTTAGTGGGTTACTGATGACAGAGGAGACATACAGGTAGTGGGTTAGTGGGTTACTGATCCTAGACAGAGGAGACATACAGGTAGTGGGTTAGTGTGGGTTACTGATCCTAGACAGAGGAGACATACAGGTAGTGGGTTAGTGTGGGTTACTGATCCTAGACAGAGGAGACATACAGGTAGTGGGTTAGTGTGGGTTACTGATCCTAGACAGAGGAGACCTATACAGGTAGTGGGTTAGTGTGGGTTACTGATCCTAGACAGAGGAGACATACAGGTAGTGGGTTAGTGTGGGTTACTGATCCTAGACAGAGGAGACATACAGGTAGTGGTTAGTTAGGGGTTACTGATCCTAGACAGAGGAGACATACAGGTAGTGGGTTAGTGTGGGTTACTGATCCTAGACAGAGGAGACATACAGGTAGTGGGTTAGTGTGGGTTACTGATCCTAGACAGAGGAGACATACAGGTAGTGGGTTAGTGTGGGTTACTGATCCTAGACAGAGGACATACCTACAGGTAGTGGGTTAGTGTGGGTTACTGATCCTAGACAGAGGAGACATACAGGTAGTGGGTTAGTGTGGTTACTGATCCTAGACAGAGGAGACATACAGGTAGTGGGTTACTGATCCTAGACAGAGGAGACATACAGGTAGTGGGTTAGTGTGGGTTACTGATCCTAGACAGGGGTAGTGGGTTAGTGGGGTTACTGATCCTAGACAGAGGAGACATACAGGTAGTGGGTTAGTGTGGGTTACTGATCCTAGACAGAGGAGACATACAGGTAGTGGGTTAGTGTGGGTTACTGATCCTAGACAGAGGAGACATACAGGTAGTGGGTTACTGTTAGTGGTAGGGTTACTGATCCTAGACAGAGGAGACATACAGGTAGTGGGTTAGTGGGGTTACTGATCCTAGACAGAGGAGACATACAGGTAGTGGGTTAGTGTGGGTTACTGATCCTAGACAGAGGAGACATACAGGTAGTGGGTTAGTGTGGGTTACTG
>NW_024605734.1:0-5400 GCF_018296145.1 Oncorhynchus tshawytscha | reverse complement strand
ACACACCACTGCTTTTAATCAGGGCAAGGTGTCTGGTAACATGGCTGAATACAAACAGTGCAGCTATTCCCTCCGCAAGGCTATCAAACAAGCTAAGCGCCAGTACAGAGACAAAGTAGAATCTCAATTCAACGGCTCAGACACAAGAGGTATGTGGCAGGGTCTACAGTCAATCACGGACTACAGGAAGAAACCCAGCCCAGTCACGGACCAGGATGTCTTGCTCCCAGGCAGACTAAATAACTTTTTGCCCGCTTTGAGGACAATACAGTGCCACTGACACGGCCTGCAACGGAAACATGCGGTCTCTCCTTCACTGCAGCCGAAGTGAGTAAGACATTTAAACGTGTTAACCCTCGCAAGGCTGCAGGCCCAGGCGGCATCCCCAGCCGCGCCTCAGAGCATGAGCAGACCAGCTGGCCGGTGTGTTTACGGACATATTCAATCAATCCCTATACCAGTCTGCTGTTCCACATGCTTCAAGAGGGCCACCATTGTTCCTGTTCCCAAGAAAGCTAAGGTAACTGAGCTAAACGACTACCGCCCCGTAGCACTCACATCCGTCATCATGAAGTACTTTGAGAGACTAGTCAAGGACCATATCACCTCCACCCTACCTGACACCCTTGACCCACTCCAATTTGCTTACCGCCCAAATAGGTCCACAGACGATGCAATCTCAACCACACTGCACACTGCCCTAACCCATCTGGACAAGAGGAATACCTATGTGAGAATGCTGTTCATCGACTACAGCTCGGCATTCAACACCATAGTACCCTCCAAGCTCGTCATCAAGCTCGAGACCCTGGGTCTCGACCCCGCCCTGTGCAACTGGGTACTGGACTTCCTGACGGGCCACCCCCAGGTGGTGAGGGTAGGCAACAACATCTCCTCCCCGCTGATCCTCAACACTGGGGCCCCACAAGGGTGCGTTCTGAGCCCTCTCCTGTACTCCCTGTTCACCCACGACTGCGTGGCCACGCACGCCTCCAACTCAATCATCAAGTTTGCGGACGACACAACAGTGGTAGGCTTGATTACCAACAACGACGAGACGGCCTACAGGGAGGAGGTGAGGGCCCTCGGAGTGTGGTGTCAGGAAAATAACCTCACACTCAACGTCAACAAAACTAAGGAGATGATTGTGGACTTCAGGAAACAGCAGAGGGAACACCCCCATCCACATCGATGGAACAGTAGTGGAGAGGGTAGCAAGTTTTAAGTTCCTCGGCATACACATCACAGACAAACTGAATTGGTCCACTCACACAGACAGCATTGTGAGGAAGGCGCAGCAGCGCCTCTTCAACCTCAGGAGGCTGAAGAAATTCGGCTTGTCACCAAAAGCACTCACAAACTTCTACAGATGCACAATCGAGAGCATCCTGGTGGGCTGTATCACCGCCTGGTATGGCAACTGCACCGCCCTCAACCGTAAGGCTCTCCAGAGGTAGTGAGGTCTGCACAACGCATCACCGGGGGCAAACTACCTGCCCTCCAGGACACCTACACCACCCGATGCTACAGGAAGGCCATAAAGATCATCAAGGACATCAACCACCCGAGCCACTGCCTGTTCACCCCGCTGCCATCCAGAAGGCGAGGTCAGTACAGGTGCATCAAAGCTGGGACCGAGAGACTGAAAAACAGCTTCTATCTCAAGGCCATCAGACTGTTAAACAGCCACCACTAACATTGAGTGGCTACTGCCAACACACTGTCAATGACACTGACTCTACTCCAGCCACTTTAATCATGGGAATCGATGGGAAATTATGTAAATATATCACTAGCCACTTTAAACAATGCTACCTTATATAATGTTACTTACCCTACATTGTTCATCTCATATGCATACGTTGATACTGTACTCTATATCATCGACTGCATCCTTATGTAATACATGTATCACTAGCCACTTTAACTATGCCACTTGGTTTACATACTTATCTCATATGTATATACTGTACTCGATATCATCTACTGTATCTTGCCTATGCTGCTCTGTACCATCACTCATTCATATATCCTTATGTACATATTCTTTATCCCCTTACACTGTGTATGACAGTAGTTTTTTTTTTTGGAATTGTTAGTTAGATTACTTGCTCGTTATTACTGCATTGTCGGAACTAGAAGCACAAGCATTTCGCTACACTCGCATTAACATCTGCTAAACATGTGTATGTGACAAATAAAATTTGATTTGATTTGATTTGATTTGATTTGACACACACACACACACACACACACACACACACACACACACCTCACTCCCCTTCTTGGCTTCCATGGCAACCCCCACGGGTACCTCAATAGAATCTTTCCCCCATGGAACCACAGCTGTTGGCATTCTCACAAACAATCGCAACATTGTTTCAATAATATATAGAACTTTTTCGCAGCTCTGGTATATTTTTTGAGGCCTTGCTCACAATTCATTCTGTGGCAGCACAATGACCAAACGATACACTGTATGTGAGGCTCTTGAGGCTCATGACACTGGTGAGGAGGAGAGAGTCCTTGTTAAACTTTGACACAAAGTAGTATGTGATAAATAGCACAATATGTTTCATCTGAGTATTTGTTATAGTCAAAATAATCCATACATTATGCTTTTTTCCTTCAAAACCGAGTTGTATGACCTCAGGTCAATGAGGCTTACAGGCCATAAATAGCAAATAGGTTCCGCTACTGTCTGTGTTATGAGTCTGAGATGCTGGGGAGACCTGTGTTGTTGTGTGTTTTCTTGCTCTGTAGTGAATTGCTATTTGGTTCAAAGCAGTTTGGACGTGCATCCCTGGACCAGGTGCGCTCTGATGCCGTTCTTCAGCATTTGGTTGAAGCGTTCCACCCTTCCGTTAGCTTGTGGGTTGTAGTAGGCCGTGTGGATGTGTTTGATTCCCTTGTTGATGAGATAGGAGGAGAACTCGAGGTCAGCTGGGGCCCATTGTCTGTGGTGAGGGTGAGGGGTAGGCCCCACCTTGTGAACAGGCTGTCTAGGATGTCCACGATGGCCTATGTTCAAATCAAATCAAATCAAATTTTATTTGTCACATACACATGGTTAGCAGATGTTAATGCGAGTGTAGCGAAATGCTTGTGCTTCTAGTTCCGACAATGCAGTAATAACGAGCAAGTAATCTAACTAACAATTCCAAAAAAACTACTGTCATACACAGTGTAAGGGGATAAAGAATATGTACATAAGGATATATGAATGAGTGATGGTACAGAGCAGCATAGGCAAGATACAGTAGATGATATCGAGTACAGTATATACATATGAGATAAGTATGTAAACCAAGTGGCATAGTTAAAGTGGCTAGTGATACATGTATTACATAAGGATGCAGTCGATGATATAGAGTACAGTATCAACGTATGCATATGAGATGAACAATGTAGGGTAAGTAACATTATATAAGGTAGCATTGTTTAAAGTGGCTAGTGATATATTTACATCATTTCCCATCGATTCCCATGATTAAAGTGGCTGGAGTAGAGTCAGTGTCATTGACAGTGTGTTGGCAGTAGCCACTCAATGTTAGTGGTGGCTGTTTAACAGTCTGATGGCCTTGAGATAGAAGCTGTTTTTCAGTCTCTCGGTCCCAGCTTTGATGCACCTGTACTGACCTCGCCTTCTGGATGGCAGCGGGGTGAACAGGCAGTGGCTCGGGTGGTTGATGTCCTTGATGATCTTTATGGCCTTCCTGTAGCATCGGGTGGTGTAGGTGTCCTGGAGGGCAGGTAGTTTGCCCCCGGTGATGCGTTGTGCAGACCTCACTACCCTCTGGAGAGCCTTACGGTTGAGGGCGGTGCAGTTGCCATACCAGGCGGTGATACAGCCCGCCAGGATGCTCTCGATTGTGCATCTGTAGAAGTTTGTGAGTGCTTTTGGTGACAAGCCGAATTTCTTCAGCCTCCTGAGGTTGAAGAGGCGCTGCTGCGCCTTCCTCACAATGCTGTCTGTGTGAGTGGACCAATTCAGTTTGTCTGTGATGTGTATGCCGAGGAACTTAAAACTTGCTACCCTCTCCACTACTGTTCCATCGATGTGGATGGGGGTGTTCCCTCTGCTGTTTCCTGAAGTCCACAATCATCTCCTTAGTTTTGTTGACGTTGAATGTGAGGTTATTTTCCTGACACCACACTCCGAGGGCCCTCACCTCCTCCCTGTAGGCCGTCTCGTCGTTGTTGGTAATCAAGCCTACCACTGTTGTGTCGTCCGCAAACTTGATGATTGAGTTGGAGCGTGCGTGGCCACGCAGTCGTGGGTGAACAGGGAGTACAGGAGAGGGCTCAGAACGCACCCTTGTGGGGCCCCAGTGTTGAGGATCAGCGGGGAGGAGATGTTGTTGCCTACCCTCACCACCTGGGGTGGCCCGTCAGGAAGTCCAGTACCCAGTTGCACAGGGGCGGGGTCGAGACCCAGGGTCTCGAGCTTGATGACGAGCTTGGAGGGTACTATGGTGTTGAATGCCGAGCTGTAGTCGATGAACAGCATTCTCACATAGGTATTCCTCTTGTCCAGATGGGTTAGGGCAGTGTGCAGTGTGGTTGAGATTGCATCGTCTGTGGACCTATTTGGGCGGTAAGCAAATTGGAGTGGGTCAAGGGTGTCAGGTAGGGTGGAGGTGATATGGTCCTTGACTAGTCTCTCAAAGTACTTCATGATGACGGATGTGAGTGCTACGGGCGGTAGTCGTTTAGCTCAGTTACCTTAGCTTTCTTGGGAACAGGAACAATGGTGGCCCTCTTGAAGCATGTGGGAACAGCAGACTGGTATAGGGATTGATTGAATATGTCCGTAAACACACCGGCCAGCTGGTCTGCGCATGCTCTGAGGGCGCGGCTGGGGATGCCGTCTGGGCCTGCAGCCTTGCGAGGGTTAACACGTTTAAATGTCTTACTCACTTCGGCTGCAGTGAAGGAGAGACCATGTTTCCGTTGCAGGCCGTGTCAGTGGCACTGTATTGTCCTCAAAGCGGGCAAAAGTTATTTAGTCTGCCTGGGAGCAAGACATCCTGGTCCGTGACTGGGCTGGGTTTCTTCCTGTAGTCCGTGATTGACTGTAGACCCTGCCACATACCTCTTGTGTCTGAGCCGTTGAATTGAGATTCTACTTTGTCTCTGTACTGGCGCTTAGCTTGTTTGATAGCCTTGCGGAGGGAATAGCTGCACTGTTTGTATTCAGCCATGTTACAGACACCTTGCCCTGATTAAAGCAGTGGTTCGTGCCTTCAGTTTCACACGAATGCTGCCATCAATCCACGGTTTCTGGTTAGGGAATGTTTTAATTGTTGCTATGGGAACGACATCTTCAACGCACGTTCTAATGAACTCGCACACCGTATCAGCGTATTCGTCAATGTTGTTGTCTGACGCACTACGAAA
>NW_024605733.1:0-5399 GCF_018296145.1 Oncorhynchus tshawytscha | reverse complement strand
AGGTACTGGTGAGGGAGTGAAGGAGGAGAGAAGGAAGGACATAGGAGTCCTCCCTGCTCTGAATGCAGGGACGCGTTCACCTTCAAAACCTAGGAATGGAGATGTCAGGAGGAACTTATTTTTTCTTGGCTAGCTCAGAGAAAAGGGGAACCTGACTTTGAGGTGAAGTCAGTCACACACACACACACACACACACACACACACACACACACACACACACACACACACACACGTATTCGCATTGACAAAAGCACACTCTCTCCCGTTCTCACACACATACATACAGATACACAAAGTGGGGACTGATGAGTGCTACAGTCCTTTCCTGTGGGCCTTTTAAAACGGTGATGACCATGGATCAGTTTGAACAATGAACATGACACATTGCCTTCATCATTGTATGTTGTAATAGATACTGTGTAATATATACAGCACCCTGTAGGTTCCTATCTGAGACTATGGTCTCCATCTGAAGTCTATGGTCTCTATCTGAGTCTATGGTCTCTATCTGAGTCTATGGTCTCTATCTGAGTCTATGGTCTCTATCTGAGTCTATGGTCTCTATCTGAGTCTATGGTCTCTATCTGAGTCTATGGTCTCTATCTGAGTATATGGTCTCCATCTGAGTATATGGTCTCCATCTGAGTCTATGGTCTCCATCTGAAGTCTATGGTCTCTATCTGAGTCTATGGTCTCTATCTGAGTCTATGGTCTCTATCTGAGTCTATGGTCTCTATCTGAGTCTATGGTCTCTATCAGAGTCTATGGTCTCTATCTGAGTCTATGGTCTCTATCTGAGTCTATGGTCTCTATCTGAGTATATGGTCTCCATCTGAGTTTCTAGTCTCTATCTGAGTCTATGGTCTCTATCTGAGTCTATGGTCTCTATCTGAGTCTATGGTCTCTCTGAGTCTATGGTCTCTCTGAGTCTATGGTCTCCATCTGAGCCTATGGTCTCTATCTGAGTCTATGGTCTCTATCTGAGGCTATGGTCTCCATCTGAGTCTATGGTCTCTATCTGAGTCTATGGTCTCTATCTGAGTCTATGGTTTCCATCTGAGTCTATGGTCTCCATCTGAGTCTATGGTCTCCATCTGAGTCTATGGTCTCCATCTGAGTCTATGGTCTCCATCTGAGCCTATGGTCTCCATCTGAGTCTATGGTCTCCATCTGAGTCTATGGTCTCCATCTGAGCCTATGGTCTCCATCTGAGCCTATGGTCTCCATCTGAATCTATGGTCTCCATCTGAGCCTATGGTCTCCATCTGAGCCTATGGTCTCCATCTGAGTCTATGGTCTCTATCTGAGCCTATGGTCTCTATCTGAGCCTATGGTCTCTATCTGAGTCTATGGTCTCTATCTGAGTCTATGGTCTCCATCTGAGTCTCTGGTCTCTATCTGAGTCTATGGTCTCTATCTGAGTCTATAGTCTCTATCTGAATGTCTGGTCAATATCTGAGCCTGTTTACCAGTCTGTCCTCCTGTGTGTGTCTGTTTACCAGTCTGTCCTCCTGTGTGTGTGTGTCTGTTTACCAGTCTGTCCCCTTGTGTGTGTCTGTTAACCAGTCTGTCCTCCTGTGTGTGTGTGTCTGTTTACCAGTCTGTCCTCCTGTGTGTGTCTGTTAACCAGTCTGTCCTCCTGTGTGTGTCTGTTTACCAGTCTGTCCTCCTGTGTGTGTCTGTTTACCAGTCTGTCCTCCTGTGTGTGTGTGTCTGTTTACCAGTCTGTCCCCCTGTGTGTGTCTGTTTACCAGTCTGTCCTCCTGTGTGTGTCTGTTTACCAGTCTGTCCCCCTGTGTGTGTCTGTTAACCAGTCTGTCCTCCTGTGTGTGTGTCTGTTAACTAGTCTGTCCTCCTGTGTGTATCTGTTAACCAGTCTGTCCTCCTGTGTGTGTCTGTTAACCAGTCTGTCCCCCTGTGTGTGTCTGTTAACCAGTCTGTCCTCCTGTGTGTGTCTGTTAACCAGTCTGTCCTCCTGTGTGTGTCTGTTAACCAGTCTGTCCTCCTGTGTGTGTCCACTTACCAGTCTGTCCTCCTGTGTGTGTCCACTTACCAGTCTGTCCTCCTGTGTGTGTCTGTTTACCAGTCTGTCCTCCTGTGTGTGTCTGTTTACCAGTCTGTCCTCCTGTGTGTGTCTGTTAACCAGTCTGTCCTCCTGTGTGTGTCCACTTACCAGTCTGTCCTCCTGTGTGTGTCCACTTACCAGTCTGTCCTCCTGTGTGTGTCCGTTTACCAGTCTGTCCTCCTGTGTGTGTCTGTTTACCAGTCTGTCCTCCTGTGTGTGTCTGTTTACCAGTCTGTCCTCCTGTGTGTGTCTGTTCACCAGTCTGTCCTCCTGTGTGTGTCTGTTAACCAGTCTGTCCTCCTGTGTGTGTCTGTTCACCAGTCTGTCCTCATGTGTGTGTGTCTCGATCCCTCTCTACCTCTCCCTGGGGGGGGGGGAGAGATCAAAAATGATCCGAAGAGAGGAGAAGAGGAAGGACAAGACGAGAGGGAGGAGAAGAGGAAGGACATAGGAGTGTGACCACTGGGCAGGTACTAGTGAGGGAGTGAAGGAGGAGAGAAGGAAGGACATAGGAGTGTGACCACTGGGCAGGTACTAGTGAGGAAGTGAAGGAGGAGAGAAGAAGGACATAGGAGTGTGACCACTGGGCAGGTACTAGTGAGGGAAGAGTGTGAAGGAGGACTAGTGAGAAGTGAAGGACATAGGAGTGTGACCACTGGGCAGGTACTAGTGAGGAAGTGAAGGAGGAGAGAAGGACATAGGAGTGTGACCACTGGGCAGGTACTGGTGAGGGAGAGAAGGACATAGGAGTGTGACCACTGGGCAGGTACTGGTGAGGGGAGTGAAGGAGGAGAGAAGGAACATAGGAGTGTGACTGCTGGGCATAGGTACTAGTGAGGAGTGAAGGAGGAGAGAAGGACATAGGAGTGTGACCACTGGGCAGGTACTAGTGAGTGAGGAGGAAGTGAACCACTGGGCAGGTACTAGTGAGGAGTGAAGGACATAGGAGTGTGACCACTGGGCAGGTACTAGTGAGAAGTGAAGGAGAGGAAGGACATAGGAGGACATAGGAGTGTGACCACTGGGCAGGTACTGGTGAGGGAGTGAGTGGAGAGGAGGAGAAGGAAGGACATAGGAGTGTGACCACTGGGCAGGTACTGGTGAGGGGTGAAGAGGAGAGAAGGAAGGACATGGAGTGTGACCACTGGGCAGGTACTAGTGAGGGAGTGAAGGAGGAGAGAAGGACATAGGAGTGTGACCACTGGGCAGGTACTAGTGAGGAGAGAAGGAAGGACATGAAGGAGGAGAGAAGGAGGAAGACATAGGAGTGTGACCACTGGGCAGGTACTAGTGAGGGAGTGAAGGAGGAGAGAAGGAAGGACATAGAGTGTGACCACTGGGCAGGTACTAGTGAGGGAGTGAAGGAGGAGAAAGAGGAAGGACATAGGAGTGTGACCACTGGGCAGGTACTGAAGTAAAAAGGAGTGAAGGAGGGAGGGACATAGGAGTGTGACTGCTGAGCAGGTACTAGTGAAGTGAAGGAGGAGGACATAGGAGTGTGACCACTGGCAGGTACAGTGAGGGAGTGAAGGAGGGAGAAGAAGGAAGGACATAGGAGTGTGACCACTGGGCAGTGTACTGGTGAGAGTGAAGGAGGAGGAAAGGACATAGGAGTGTGACCACTGGGCAGGTACTAGTGAGGAGTGAAGGAGGAAGGAAAGGACATAGGAGTGACCACTGGGCAGGTACTAGTGAGGGAGTGAAGGAGGAGAGAAGGGACATAGGAGTGTGACCACTGGAGGCAAGGAGTGAAGGAGGAGAGAAGGAAGGACATAGGAGTGTGACCACTGGGCAGAGTACTAGTGAGGAGTGAAGGGAGGAGAGAAGTGAAGGACATAGGAGTGTGACCACTGGGCAGGTACTAGTGAGGGAGTGAAGGAGGAGAAAAGGAAGGACATAGGAGTGTGACCCACTGGGCAGGTACTAGTGAAGGAAGGAGGAGAAGGACATAGGAGTGTGACTGCTAGGCAGAGTACTAGTGACATAGGATGTGACCACTAGGCAGGTACTAGTGAAGTGAAAGGAGGAAGAGAAGGAAGGACATAGGGGGAGTGTGACCACACTAGGCAGAAGTACTAGTGAAAAAGGAGGAAAGAACATAGGAGTGTGACCACTAGGCAGGTACTAGTGAGTGAGAACATAAGGACATGAGTGTGACCACTAGGCAGAGTACTAGTGAGGAGTGAAGAAGAAGGAAGGAGGACATAGAAGTGTGACCACTGGGCAGAGTACTAGTGAGGAGTGAAGAGGAGGAAGGAAGGACATAGTGTGACCACTGGCAGAGTACTAGTGAGGAAGGGAAGAAGAGGAAGGACATAGGAGTGTGACCACTGGCAGCACTAGTGAGTGAAGGACATAGAAGTGTGACCACTGGGCAGGTACTGGTGGGGAGTGAAGGAGGAAGGAACATAGGAGTGTGACCACTGAAGGTACTAGTGAGAAGTGAAGGAGAGAAGGACATAGGAGTGTGACTGCTGACAGGTACTAGTGAGGAGTGAAGGAGGAGAAGGACTGGGTGTGACCACTGGGCAGGTACTAGTGAGGAGTGAAGGGAGGAGAAAGGACATAGAGGTGTGACCACTGGGCAGGTACTAGTGAGGGAAAGGAGGAGAGAAGGAAAGGACATGAAGGACCACTGGGCAGGTACTGGTAAAGGAGGAAGAAGGAAAGGACATAGGAGTGTGACCACTGGGCAGGTACTAAAAAGAAAGGACATGAGGAGGAGTGTGACCACTGGGCAGGTACTAGTGAGTGAAGGAGAGAAGAGGAAGGACATAGGTGTGACCACTGGGCAGGTACTAGTGAGGAGTGAAGGAGGAGAGAAGGAAAGGACATAGAGTGTGACCACTAGGCAGGTACTAGTGAGGGAGTGAAGGAGGAAGGAAGGACATAGGAGTGTGACCACTGGGCAGGTACTAGTGAGGGTGAAGGAGGAAAAGGAAGGACATAGGAGTGTGACCACTGGGCAGAAGTACTAGTGAGGAGTAAAAAGGAGTGTGTGACCACTGGGCAGAGGAGAATAAGAAGGAGGGACATCAGGAGTGTGACCACTGGGCAGGTACTAGTGAGTGGAGTGAAGGAAGGACATAGACCACTGAGGACTGGTAGGAAGGAGGAGTGTGACCACTGGGGTACTAGTGAGGGAGTGAAGGAGGAAAGAAAGGACATAGGAGTGACCACTAGGCAGAGTACTAGTGAAGTGAGGAGGAGGAAGGAAGGACATAGGAGTGTGACCACTGGGCAGGTACTAGTGAGGGTGAAGGAGGAAAGGAAAGGACATAGAAGGGCAGGTACTAGTGAGGAGTGAAGGACATAGGAGTGTGACCACTGGGCA
>NW_024605732.1:0-5393 GCF_018296145.1 Oncorhynchus tshawytscha | reverse complement strand
CTGGTCTGTCATAATATAATAGAGACAGTAGATCTAGCTGGTCTGTCATACTATAATAGAGACAGACAGATCTAGCTGGTCTGGCTCAAGTAACATATTATATTAGAAACGTGTAGATCTAGCTGGTCTGTCATTATGTTTTAGAAACAGTAGATCTAGCTGGTCTGTCATAATATAATAGATACAGTTGATCTATCTGGTCTGTCATAATATAACAGAGCCAGTAGATCTAGCTGGTCTGTCATAATATAATAGAGACAGTAGATCTAGCTGGTCTGTCATAATATATTAGAAACGGTAGATCTAGCTGGTCTGTCATTATGTTTTAGAAACAGTAGATCTAGCTGGTCTGTCATAATATAATAGATACAGTTGATCTATCTGGTCTGTGATAATATAATAGAGCCAGTAGATCTAGCTGGTCTGTCATAATATAACAGAGACAGTAGATCTAGCTGGTCTGTCATACTATAATAGAGACAGATCTAGCTGGTATGTCATAATATAATAGGGACATTAGGTCTTGCTGGTCTGTCATAATAAATAGGACATTAGGTCTTGCTGGTCTGTCATAATATAGTAGATACAGTAGATCTAGCTATCTGTCATATAATAGATACAGTAGATCTAGCTGGTCTGTCATAATATAATCATAATTTATTAGAAACAGTAGATCTAGCTGGTCTGTCATAATATAATAGGGACATTAGGTCTTGCTGGTCTGTCATAATATAGTAGATACAGTAGATCTAGCTGGTCTGTCATAATATAATAGATACAGTAGATCTAGCTGGTCTGTCATAATATAATAGAGACAGTAGATCTAGCAGGTCTGTCTTAATATAATAGGGACATTAGGTCTTGCTGGTCTGTCATAATATAGTAGATACAGTAGATCTAGCTGGTCTGTCATAATATAATAGATACAGTAGATCTAGCTGGTCTGTCATAATATAATAGAGACAGTAGATCTAGCTGGTCTGTCATAATATAATAGAGACAGTAGATTTAGCTGGTCTGACATAATATAGACGATACAGTAGATCTAGCTGGTCTGTCATAATATAATAGGGACATTAGGTCTTGCTGGTCTGTCATAATATAATAGGGACAGTAGATCTAGCTGGTATGTCATAATATAATAGGGACATTAGGTCTTGCTGGTCTGTCATAATATAATAGGGACAGTAGATCTAGCTGGTATGTCATAATATAATAGAGACAGTAGATCTAGCTGGTCTGTCATAATATAACAGAGACAGTAGATCTAGCTGGTCTGTCATAATGTATTAGAAACAGTTGATCTATCTGGTCTGTCATAATTTAGTAGAGACAGTAGATCTAGCTGGTCTGTCATAATATAATAGATACAGTAGATCTAGCTGGTCTGTCATAATATAGTAGAGACAGTAGATCTTGCTGGTCTGTCATAATATAATAGGTACAGTAGATCTAGCTGGTCTGTCATACTATAATAGAGACAGATCTAGCTGGTATGTCATAATATAATAGATACAGTAGATCTAGCTGGTCTGTCATGATATAACAGAGACAGTAGATCTAGCTGGTCTGTCATAATATAACAGAGACAGTAGATCTAGCTGGTCTGTCATAATGTTTTAGGTACAGTAGATCTAGCTGGTCTGTCATACTATAATAGAGACAGATCTAGCTGGTATGTCATGATATAATAGATACAGTAGATCTAGCTGGTCTGTCATAATATAACAGAGACAGTAGATCTAGCTGGTCTGTCATAATATAACAGAGACAGTAGATCTAGCTGGTCTGTCATAATGTTTTAGAAACAGTAGATCTAGCTGGTCTGTCATAATATAATAGATACAGTAGATCTAGCTGGTCTGTCATAATATAATAGATACAGTAGATCTAGCTGGTCTGTCATAATATAATAGAGACAGTAGATCTAGCAGGTCTGTCTTAATATAATAGGGACATTAGGTCTTGCTGGTCTGTCATAATATAATAGGGACAGTAGATCTATCTGGTCTGTCATAATGTTTTAGAAACAGTAGATCTAGCTGGTCTGTCATAATATAATAAATACAGTTGATCTATCTGGTCTGTCATAATATAATAAATACAGTTGATCTAGCTGGTCTGTCATAATATAACAGAGACAGTAGATCTAGCTGGTCTGTCATAATATAGTAGAGACAGTAGATCTAGCTGGTCTGTCATAATGTATTAGAAACAGTAGATCTAGCTGGTCTGTCATAATATAATAGATACAGTAGATCTAGCTGGTCTGTCATAATATAATAGGGACATTAGGTCTTCCTGGTCTGTCATAATATAGTAGAGACAGTAGATCTAGCTGGTCTGTCATAATGTATTAGAAACAGTAGATCTAGCTGGTCTGTCATAATATAATAGGGACATTAGGTCTTGCTGGTCTGTCATAATATAATAGAGACAGTAGATCTAGCTGGTCTGTCATAATATAATAGGGACATTAGGTCTTGCTGGTCTGTCATAATATAATAGGGACAGTAGATCTAGCTGGTCTGTCATAATATAATAGGGACATTAGGTCTTCCTGGTCTGTCATAATATAGTAGAGACAGTAGATCTAGCTGGTCTGTCATAATGTATTAGAAACAGTAGATCTAGCTGGTCTGTCATAATATAATAGGGACATTAGGTCTTGCTGGTCTGTCATAATATAATAGAGACAGTAGATTTAGCTGGTCTGTCATAATATAGTCGATACAGTAGATCTAGCTGGTCTGTCATAATATAATAGGGACAATAGGTCTTGCTGGTCTGTCATAATATAATAGGGACAGTAGATCTAGCTGGTCTGTCATAATATAATAGAGACAGTAGATCTAGCTGGTCTGTCATAATATATTAGAAACGGTAGATCTAGCTGGTCTGTCATTATGTTTTAGAAACAGTAGATCTAGCTGGTCTGTCATAATATAATAGATACAGTTGATCTATCTGGTCTGTCATAATATAATAGAGTCAGTAGATCTAGCTGGTCTGTCATAATATAATAGAGACAGTAGATCTAGCTGGTCTGTCATACTATAATAGAGACAGATCTAGCTGGTATGTCATAATATAATAGATACAGTAGATCTAGCTGGTCTGTCATAATATAACAGAGACAGTAGATCTAGCTGGTCTGTCATAATATAACAGAGACAGTAGATCTAGCTGGTCTGTCATAATGTTTTAGAAACAGTAGATCTAGCTGGTCTGTCATAATATAATAAATACAGTTGATCTATCTGGTCTGTCATAATATAATAAATACAGTTGATCTAGCTGGTCTGTCAAAATATAATAGAGTCAGTAGATCTAGCTGGTCTGTCATAATATAATAGAGACAGTAGATCTAGCTGGTCTGTCACACTATAATAGAGACAGATCTAGCTGGTATGTCATAATATAATAGAGACAGTAGATCTAGCTGGTCTGTCATAATATAACAGAGACAGTAGATCTAGCTGGTCTGTCATAATGTATTAGAAACAGTTGATCTATGTGGTCTGTCATAATTTAGTAGAGACAGTAGATCTAGCTGGTCTGTCATAATATAATAGATAAAGTAGATCTAGCTGGTCTGTCATAATATAGTAGAGACAGTAGATCTTGCTGGTCTGTCATAATATAATAGGTACAGTAGATCTAGCTGGTCTGTCATACTATAATAGAGACAGATCTAGCTGGTATGTCATAATATAATAGATACAGTAGATCTAGCTGGTCTGTCATAATAAAACAGAGACAGTAGATCTAGCTGGTCTGTCATAATATAACAGAGACAGTAGATCTAGCTGGTCTGTCATAATGTTTTAGAAACAGTAGATCTAGCTGGTCTGTCATAATATAATAAATACAGTTGATCTATCTGGTCTGTCATAATATAATAAATACAGTTGATCTAGCTGGTCTGTCATAATATAACATAGACAGTAGATCTAGCTGGTCTGTCATAATATAGTAGAGACAGTAGATCTAGCTGGTCTGTCATAATGTATTAGAAACAGTAGATCTAGCTGGTCTGTCATAATATATAGATACAGTAGATCTAGCTGGTCTGTCATAATATAATAAATACAGTTGATCTAGCTGGTCTGTCATAATATAACAGAGACAGTAGATCTAGCTGGTCTGTCATAATATAATAAATACAGTTGATCTATCTGGTCTGTCATAATATAACAGAGACAGTAGATCTAGCTGGTCTGTCATAATATAGTAGAGACAGTAGATCTAGCTGGTCTGTCATAATGTATTAGAAACAGTAGATCTAGCTGGTCTGTCATAATATAATAGATACAGTAGATCTAGCTGGTCTGTCATAATATAATAGGGACATTAGGTCTTGCTGGTCTGTCATACTATAGTAGAGACAGTAGATCTAGCTGGTCTGTCATAATGTATTAGAAACAGTAGATCTAGTTGGTCTGTCATAATATAATAGAGTCAGTAGATCTAGCTGGTCTGTCATAATATAATAGATACAGTTGATCTAGCTGGTCTGTCACATTATAATAGAGTCAGTAGATCTAGCTGGTCTGTCATAATATAGTAGAAACAGTAGATCTAGCTGGTCTGTCATAATATAATAGACACAGTAGATCTAGCTGGTCTGTCATAATATAATAGGGACATTAGGTCTTCCTGGTCTGTCATAATATAGTAGAGACAGTAGATCTAGCTGGTCTGTCATAATGTATTAGAAACAGTAGATCTAGCTGGTCTGTCATAATATAATAGGGACATTAGGTCTTGCTGGTCTGTCATAATATAATAGAGACAGTAGATTTAGCTGGTCTGTCATAATATAGTCGATACAGTAGATCTAGCTGGTCTGTCATAATATAATAGGGACATTAGGTCTTGCTGGTCTGTCATAATATAATAGGGACAGTAGATCTAGCTGGTCTGTCATAATATAATAGAGACAGTAGATCTAGCTGGTCTGTCATAATATATTAGAAACGGTAGATCTAGCTGGTCTGTCATTATGTTTTAGAAACAGTAGATCTAGCTGGTCTGTCATAATATAATAGAGACAGATCTAGCTGGTATGTCATAATATAATAGAGACAGTAGATCTAGCTGGTCTGTCATACTATAATAGAGACAGATCTAGCTGGTATGTCATAATATAATAGATACAGTAGATCTAGCTGGTCTGTCATAATATAACAGAGACAGTAGATCTAGCTGGTCTGTCATAATATAACAGAGACAGTAGATCTAGCTGGTCTGTCATAATGTTTTAGAAACAGTAGATCTAGCTGGTCTGTCATAATATAATAGATACAGTTGATCTATCTGGTCTGTCATAATATAATAGAGTCAGTAGATCTAGCTGGTCTGTCATAATATAATAAATACAGTTGATCTAT
>NW_024605731.1:0-5391 GCF_018296145.1 Oncorhynchus tshawytscha | reverse complement strand
TCTTGTAAGTAAGCATTTCACTGTAGCATTTCACTGTATGGTCTACTACACCTGTTGTATTCAGCATTTCACTGTATGGTCTACTACACCTGTTGTATTCAGCATTTCACTGTAAGGTCTACTACACCTGTTGTATTCAGCATTTCACTGTATGGTCTACTACACCTGTTGTATTCAGCATTTCACTGTAAGGTCTACTACACCTGTTGTATTCAGCATTTCACTGTAAGGTCTACTACACCTGTTGTATTCAGCATTTCACTGTAAGGTCTACTACACCTGTTGTATTCAGCATTTCACTGTAAGGTCTACTACACCTGTTGTATTCAGCATTTCACTGTAAGGTCTACTACACCTGTTGTATTCAGCATTTCACTGTAAGGTCTACTACACCTGTTGTATTCAGCATTTCCCTGTAAGGTCGTCTACTACACCTGCTGTATTCAGCATTTCACTGTAAGGTCTACTACACCTGTTGTATTCAGCATTTCACTGTAAGGTCTACTACACCTGTTGTATTCAGCATTTCACTGTAAGGTCTACTACACCTGTTGTATTCAGCATTTCACTGTAAGGTCTACTACACCTGTTGTATTCAGCATTTCACTGTAAGGTCTACTACACCTGTTGTATTCAGCATTTCACTGTAAGGTCTACTACACCTGTTGTATTCAGCATTTCACTGTAAGGTCTACTACACCTGTTGTATTCAGCATTTCACTGTAAGGTCTACTACACCTGTTGTATTCAGCATTTCACTGTAAGGTCTACTACACCTGTTGTATTCAGCATTTCACTGTAAGGTCTACTACACCTGTTGTATTCAGCATTTCACTGTAAGGTCTACTACACCTGTTGTATTCAGCATTTCCCTGTAAGGTCTACTACACCTGTTGTATTCAGCATTTCACTGTAAGGTCTACTACACCTGTTGTATTCAGCATTTCACTGTAAGGTCTACTACACCTGTTGTATTCAGCATTTCACTGTAAGGTCTACTACACCTGTTGTATTCAGCATTTCACTGTAAGGTCTACTACACCTGTTGTATTCAGCATTTCACTGTAAGGTCTACTACACCTGTTGTATTCAGCATTTCACTGTAAGGTCTACTACACCTGTTGTATTCAGCATTTCCCTGTAAGGTCTACTACACCTGTTGTATTCAGCATTTCACTGTAAGGTCTACTACACCTGTTGTATTCAGCATTTCACTGTAAGGTCTACTACACCTGTTGTATTCAGCATTTCACTGTAAGGTCTACTACACCTGTTGTATTCAGCATTTCACTGTAAGGTCTACTACACCTGTTGTATTCTCGGGCCGACTCTTTTCTCTGTGTATATCAATGATGTTGCTCTTGCTGCGGGCGATTCCCTGATCCACCTCTACGCAGACGACACCATTCTATATACTTTCGGCCCGTCATTGGACACTGTGCTATCTAACCTCCAAACAAGCTTCAATGCCATACAACACTCCTTCCGTGGCCTCCAACTGCTCTTAAACGCTAGTAAAACCAAATGCATGCTTTTCAACCGATCGCTGCCTGCACCCGCATGCCCGACTAGCATCACCACCCTGGATGGTTCCGACCTTGAATATGTGGACATCTATAAGTACCTAGGTGTCAGGCTAGACTGCAAACTCTCCTTCCAGACTCATATCAAACATCTCCAATCAAAATCAAATCAAGAGTCGGCTTTCTATTCCGCAACAAAGCCTCCTTCACTCACGCCGCCAAGCTTACCCTAGTAAAACTGACTATCCTACCAATCCTCGACTTCGGCGATGTCATCTACAAAATGGCTTCCAACACTCTACTCAGCAAACTGGATGCAGTATATCACAGTGCCATCCGTTTTGTCACTAAAGCACCTTATACCACCCACCACTGCGACTTGTATGCTCTAGTCGGCTGGCCCTCGCTACATATTCGTCGCCAGACCCACTGGCTCCAGGTCATCTACAAGTCCATGCTAGGTAAAGCTCCGCCTTATCTCAGTTCACTGGTCACGATGGCAACACCCATCCGTAGCACGCGCTCCAGCAGGTGTATCTCACTGATCATCCCTAAAGCCAACACCTCATTTGGCCGCCTTTTCGTTCCAGTACTCTGCTGCCTGTAACTGGAACAAATTGCAAAAATCGCTGAAGTTGGAGACTTTTATCTCCCTCACCAACTTCAAACATCAGCTATCTGAGCAGCTAACCGATCACTGCAGCTATACATAGTCTATTGGTAAATAGCCCACCCATTTTCACCTACCTCATCCCCATACTGTTTTTATTTATTTACTTTTCTGCTCTTTTGCACACCAATATCTCTACCTGTACATGACCATCTGATCATTTATCACTCCAGTGTTCTGCAAAATTGTAACTATTCGTCTACCTCCTCATGCCTTTTGCACACATTGTCTATAGACTCCCCTTTGTTTTCTACTGTGTTATTGACTTGTTAATTGTTTATTCCATGTGTAACTCTGTGTTGTCTGCTCACTCTGCTATGCTTTATCTTGGCCAGGTCGCAGTTGTAAATGAGAACTTGTTCTCAACTGGCCTACCTGGTTAAATAAAGGTGAAATAAAAAAATTAAAAAAATAAAATAAAAAAATAAAAATTCAGCATTTCACTGTAAGGTCTACTACACCTGTTGTATTCAGCATTTCACTGTATGGTCTACTACACCTGTTGTATTCGGCATTTCACTGTAAGGTCTACTACACCTGTTGTATTCAGCATTTCACTGTAAGGTCTACTACACCTGTTGTATTCAGCATTTCACTGTAAGGTCTACTACACCTGTTGTATTTGGCGCATGTGACTAATAACATAGTATTAGTGTAGATAATAAGGGTGGCAGCATTCATCCATGTTGATTTTCCATGTTCACTTTCCATGTTTAGCCTTTTATTGAGCGAGAGCATGAGAGGTTAAATGTCTGCTGGCTGATGAACTGGTGCTTCTGTCCCCAACCAAGGAGGGTCGACAGCAGCACCTAGATATTCTGCACAGATCCTGTAAGACCTGGGCCCTGACAGTGACACTAGCGGTGGGGGGGTAGTGCCCCTGTGACAACAATTTTGGACCCCCTGTGGCCCCCTAAATGTGGAGTCTGAAATCATTTTTACATAACTCATTTTTTTGCTATCGTTCTTTTTTTTACATCCGTTATTAGACAGTGGCAACGATGATGATTATGAACATGGTCTTTGCCCTGCTAAAGCAGTGAAGAAAACGATGTGACAACAATAACGTCTAATGTAACTGGCCCTCTAACAGTACAACTGGCCCCAGCTATTTACAAAATAGGTGACCTAAACTGGGATATGCTTAACACCCCCGCCAGTCCTACAATCTAAGCTAGATGCCCTCAATCTCACACAAAATCATCAAGGAACCCACCAGGTACAACCCTAACTCTGTAAACAAGGGCACCTCATAGACGCATCCTGACCAACTGGCCCTCCAAATACACTTCCGCTGTCTTCAACCAGGATCTCAGCGATCACTGCCTCATTGCCTGTATCCGCTACGGAGCCGCAGTCAAACGACCACCCCTCATCACTGTCAAACCTCCCTAAAAACACTTCTGTGAGCAGGCCTTTCTAATCGACCTGGCCCGGGTATCCTGGGAAGGACATTGACCTCATCCCGTCAGTTGAGGATGCCTGGTCATTCTTTAAAAGTAACTTCCTCACCATTTTAGATAAGCATGCTCCGTTCAAAAATGCAGAACTAAGAACAGATACAGTCCTGGTTCACCCCAGACCTGACTGCCCTCGACCAGCACAAAACATCCTGTGGCGGACTGCAATAGCATCGAATAGTCCCCGTGATTTGCAACTGTTCAGGGAAGTCCGGAACCAATACACGCAGTCAGTCAGGAAAGCTAAGGCCAGCTTTTTCAGGCAGAAGTTTGCATCCTGTAGCTCCAACTCCAAAAAGTTCTGGGACACTGTGAAGTCCATGGAGAACAAGAGCACCTCCTCCCAGCTGCCCACTGCACTGAGGCTAGGTAACACGGTCACCACCGATAAATCCATGATTATCGAAAACTTCAATAAGCATTTCTCAATGGCTGGCCATGCCTTCCGCCTGGCTACTCCAACCTCGGCCAACAGCTCCGCCCGGCAGCTCCTCGCCCAAGCCTCTCCAGGTTCTCCTTACCCAAATCCAGATAGCAGATGTTCTGGAAAGAGCTGCAAAACCTGGACCCGTACAAATCAGCTGGGCTTCTTTTGACAATCTGACCCCTATTTCTGAAACTATCCGCCATTGTCGCAACCCCTATTACCAGCCTGTTCAACCTCTCTTCATATCGTCTGAGATCCCCAAGGATTGGAAAGCTGCCGCAGTCATCCCCCTCTTCAAAGGGGGAGACACCCTGACCCAAACTGTTACAGACCTATATCCATCCTGCCCTGCCTATCTAAGGTCTTCGAAAGCCAAGTCAACAAACAGGTCACTGACCATCTCGAATCCCACCGTACCTTCTCCGCTGTGCAATCTGGTTTCCGAGCCGGTCACGGTGCACCTCAGCCACACTCAAGGTACTAAACGATATCATAACCGCCATCGATAAAAGACAGTACTGTGCAGCCGTCTTCATTGACCTTGCCAAGGCTTTGACTCTGTCAATCACCATATTCTTATCGGCAGACTCAGTAGCCTCGGTGGATGACTGCCTTGCCTGGTTCACCAATTACTTTGCAGACAGAGTTCAGTGTGTCAAATCGGAGGGCATGCTGTCCGGTCCTCTGGCAGTCTCTATGGGGTGCCACAGGGTTCACCTCGGGCCGACTCTTTCTCTGTATATATCAATGATGCTGCTCTTGCTGCGGGCGATTCCCTGATCCACCTCTACGCAGACGACACCATTCTATATACTTTCGGCCCGTCATTGGACACTGTGCTATCTAACCTCCAAACAAGCTTCAATGCCATACAAGACTCCTTCCGTGGCCTCCAACTGCTCTTAAACGCTAGTAAAACCAAATGCAGGCTTTTCAACCGATCGCTGCCTGCACCCGCATGCCCGACTAGCATCACCACCCTGGATGGTTCCAACCTTGAATATGTGGACATCTATAAGTACCTAGGTGTCTGGCTAGACTGCAAACTCTCCTTCCAGACTCATATCAAACATCTCCAATCGAAAATCAAATCAAGAGTCGGCTTTCTATTCCGCAACAAAGCCTCCTTCACTCACGCCGCCAAGCTTACCCTAGTAAAACTGACTATCCTACCGATCCTCGACTTTGGCGATGTCATCTACAAAATGGCTTCCAACACTCTACTCAGCAAACTGGATGCAGTCTATCACAGTGCCATCCGTTTTGTCACTAAAGCACCTTATACCACCCACCACTGCGACTTGTATGCTC
>NW_024605730.1:0-5390 GCF_018296145.1 Oncorhynchus tshawytscha | reverse complement strand
TCTATTATATTATGACAGACCAGCTAGATCTCCTGTCTCTATTATATTATGACAGACCAGCTAGATCTACTGTCTCTATTATATATTCTATTATGACAGACCAGCTATATCTACTGTCTCTATTCTATTATGACAGACCAGCTAGATCTACTGTCTCTCTTATAATATGACAGACCAGCTAGATCTACTGTCTCTATTATATTATGACAGACCAGCTAGATCTACTGTCTCTATTATAATATGACAAACCAGCTAGATCTACTGTCTCTATTATATTTTGACAGACCAGGTAGATCTACTGTCTCTATTATATTATGACAGACCAGCTAGATCTACTGTCTCTGTTATATTATGACAGACCAGGTAGATCTACTGTCTCTATTATATTATGACAGACCAGCTAGATCTACTGTCTCTATTATATTATGACAGACCAGCTAGATCTACTGTCTCTATTATATTTTGACAGACCAGCTAGATCTACTGTCTCTATTATATTATGACAGACCAGCTAGATATCTACCGTCTCTATTATATTATGACAGACCAGCTAGATCTACTGTCTCTATTATATTATGACAGACCAGCTAGATCTACCGTCTCTATTATATAATGACAGACCAGCTAGATCTCCTGTCTCTATTATATTATGACAGACCAGCTAGATCTACTGTCTCTATTATATTATGACATACCAGATAGATCTACTGTCTCTATTATATTATGACAGACCAGCAAGATATACTGTCTCTATTATATTATGACAGACCAGCTAGATCTACCGTCTCTATTATATTATCACAGACCAGCTAGATCTACTGTCTCTATTATATTATGAGAGACAAGCTAGATCTACCATCTCTATTATATTATGACAAACCAGCTAGATCTACTGTCTCTATTATATGACAGACCAGCTAGATCTACTGTCTCTATTATATTATGACAGACCAGCTAGATCTACTGTCTCTATTATATTATGACAGACCAGCTAGATCTACTGTCTCTATTATATTATGACAGACCAGGTATATCTACTGTCTCTATTATATTATGACAGACCAGCTAGATCTACTGTCTCTATTATATTATGACAGACCAGCTAGATCTACTGTCTCTATTATATTATGACAGACCAGCTAGATCTACTGTCTCTATTATATTATGACAGACCAGCTAGATCTACTGTCTCTATTATATTATGACAGACCAGCTAGATCTACTGTCTCTATTATATTATGACAGACCAGCTAGATCTACTGTCTCTATTATATTATGACAGACCAGCTAGATCTACTGTCTCTATTATATTATGACAGACCAGCTAGATCTACTGTCTCTATTATATTATGACAGACCAGCTAGATCTACTGTCTCTATTATATTATGACAGACCAGCTAGATCACTGTCTCTATTATATTATGACAGACCAGGTAGATCTACTGTCTCTATTATATTATGACAGACCAGCTAGATCTACTGTCTCTATTATATTATGACAGACCAGCTAGATCTACTGTCTCTATTATATTATTACAGACCAGCTAGATCTACTGTCTCTATTATATTATGACAGACCAGCTAGATATACTGTCTCTATTATATTGTTAAAGACCAGCTAGATCTACTGTCTCTATTATATTATTACAGACCAGCTAGATATACTGTCTCTATTATATTATGACAGACAAGCTAGATCTACTCTCTCTATTATATTCTGATAGACCACCTATATCTACTGTCTCTATTATATTATGACAGACCAGCTAGATCTACTGCCTCTATTATAATATGACAGACCAGTTAGATCTACTGTCTCTATTATAATATGACAGACCAGCTAGATCTCCTGTCTCTATTATATTATGACAGACCAGCTAGATCTACTGTCTCTATTATATTATGACAGACCAGCTAGATCTACTGTCTCTATTATATTATGACAGACCAGCTAGATCTCCTGTCTCTATTATATTATGACAGACCAGCTAGATCTCCTGTCTCTATTATATTATGACAGACCAGCAAGATCTACTGTCTCTATTATATGGTGACAGACCAGCAAGATCTACTGTCTCTAATATTTTATAACAGACCAGCTAGATCTACACTCTCTATTACATTATGACAGACCAGCTAGATCTACTGTCTCTATTATATTATGACAGACCAGCTAGATCTCCTGTCTCTATTATATTATGACAGACCAGCTAGATCTACTGTCTCTATTATATTATGACAGACCAGCTCAATATACTGTCTCTATTATATGATGAAGGACCAGCAAGATCTACTGTCTCTATTTTATTATGACAGACCAGCTAGATCTACTGTCTCTATTACATTATGACAGACCAGCAAGATTTACTGTCTCTATTATATTATGACAGACAAGCTAGATCTACTGTCTCTATTATATTCTGATAGACCACCTATATGTACTGTCTCTATTATATTATGACAGACCAGCTAGATCTACTGCCTCTATTATAATATGACAGACCAGTTAGATCTACTGTCTCTATTATATTATGACAGACCAGCTCAATATACTGTCTCTATTATATTATGACAGACCAGCTAGATCTACTGTCTCTATTATATTATGACAGACCAGCAAGATATCTACTGTCTCTATTATATTATGACAGACCAGCTAGATCTACTGTCTCTATTATATTATGACAGACCAGCTAGATCTACTGTCTCTATTATATTATGACAGACCAGCTAGATCTACTGTCTCTATTATATTATGACAGACCAGCTAGATCTACTGTCTCTATTATATTATGACAGACCAGCTAGATCTACTCTCTCTATTATATTATGACAGACCAGCTAGATCTACTGTCTCTATTATATTATGACAGACCAGCTAGATCTACTGTCTCTATTATATTATGACAGACCAGCTAGATCTACTGTCTCTATTATATTATGACAGACCAGCTAGATCTACTGTCTCTATTATATTATGACAGACCAGGTAGATCTACTGTCTCTATTATATTATGACAGAACAGCAAGATCTACTGTCTCTATTATATTATGACAGACCAGCTAGATCTACTGTCTCTATTATATTATGACAGACCAGCTAGATCTACTGTCTCTATTATATTATGACAGACCAGCTAGATCTACTGTCTCTATTATATTATGACAGACCAGCTAGATCTACTGTCTCTATTATATTATGACAGACCAGCTAGATCTACTGTCTCTATTATATTATGACATACCAGATAGATCTACTGTCTCTATTATATTATGACAGACCAGCTAGATATACTGTCTCTATTATATTATGACAGACCAGCTAGATCTACTGTCTCTATTATATTATGACAGACCAGCTAGATCTACTGTCTCTATTATATTATGACAGACCAGCTAGATCTACCGTCTCTATTATATTATGACAGACCAGCTAGATCTACTGTCTCTATTATATTATGACAGACCAGCTAGATCTACTGTCTCTATTATATTATGACAGACCAGCTAGATCTACTGTCTCTATTATATTATGACAGACCAGCTAGATCTACTGTCTCTATTATATTATGACAGACCAGCTAGATCTACTGTCTCTATTATATTATGACAGACCAGCCCAATATACTGTCTCTATTATATGATGACAGACCAGCAAGATCTACTGTCTCTATTATATTGTGACAGACCAGCTAGATCTACTGTCTCTATTATATTATGACAGACCAGCAAGATTTACTGTCTCTATTATATTATGACAGACCAGCTAGATCTACTGTCTCTATTATATTCTGATAGACCACCTATATGTACTGTCTCTATTATATTATGACAGATCAGCTAGATCTACTAACTCTATTATAATATGACAGACCAGTTAGATCTACTGTCTCTATTATATTATGACAGACCAGCTCAATATACTCTCTCTATTATATTATGACACACCAGCTAGATCTACTGTCTCTATTATATTATGACAGACCAGCAAGATTTACTGTCTCTATTATATTATGACAGACCAGCTAGATCTCCTGTCTCTAGTATATTATGACAGACCAGCTAGATCTACTGTCTCTATTATATTATGACAGACCAGCTAGATCTACTGTCTCTATTATATTATGACAGACCAGCTAGATCTACTGTCTCTATTCTATTATGACAGACCAGCTATATCTACTCTCTCTATTATAATATGACAGACCAGCTAGATCTACTCTCTCTATTATAATATGACAGACCAGCTAGATCTACTGTCTCTATTATATTATGACAGACCAGCTAGATCTACTGTCTCGATTATAATATGACAAACCAGCTAGATCTACTGTCTCTATTATATTTTGACAGACCAGGTAGATCTACTGTCTCTATTATATTATGACAGACCAGCTAGATCTACTGTCTCTGTTATATTATGACAGACCAGGTAGATATACTGTCTCTATTATATTATGACAGACCAGCTAGATCTACTGTCTCTATTATATTATGACAGACCAGCTAGATCTACCGTCTCTATTATATAATGACAGACCAGCTAGATCTCCTGTCTCTATTATATTATGACAGACCAGCTAGATCTACTGTCTCTATTATATTATGACATACCAGATAGATCTACTGTCTCTATTATATTATGACAGACCAGCAAGATATACTGTCTCTATTATATTATGACAGACCAGCTAGATCTACCGTCTCTATTATATTATCACAGACCAGCTAGATCTACTGTCTCTATTATATTATGACAGACCAGCTAGATCTCCTGTCTCTATTATATTATGACAAACCACCTATATGTACTGTCTCTATTATATTATGACAGACCAGCTAGATCTACTGCCTCTATTATATTATGACAGACCAGCTAGATCTACTGTCTCTATTATATTATGACAGACCAGCTAGATCTACTGTCTCTATTATATTATGACAGACCAGCTAGATCTACTGTCTCTATTATATTATGACAGACCAGCTAGATCTACTGTCTCTATTATATTATGACAGACCAGCTAGATCTACTGTCTCTATTATATTATGACAGACCAGCTAGATCTACTGTCTCTATTATATTATGACAGACCAGCTAGATCTACTGTCTCTATTATATTATGACAGACCAGCTAGATCTACTGTCTCTATTATATTATGACAGACCAGCTAGATCTATTGTCTCAATTATATTATGACATACCAGCTAGATCTACTGTCTCTATTATATTATGACAGACCAGCTAGATCTCCTGTCTCTATTATATTATGACAGACCAGCTAGATCTACTGTCTCTATTATATTATGACAGACCAGCTCAATATACTGTCTCTATTATATGATGACAGACCAGCAAGATCTACTGTCTCTAATATTTTATAACAG
>NW_024605729.1:0-5388 GCF_018296145.1 Oncorhynchus tshawytscha | reverse complement strand
CCGTCACAACCTCAGCCTACACAGCCACGTCACAACCTCAACCCTACACAGCCCGTCACAACCTCAACCCTATACAGCCCGTCACAACCTCAAGCCCTACACAGCCCGTCACAACCTCAACCCTACACAGCCCGTCACAACCTCAACCCTATACAGCCCGTCACAACCTCAACCCTACACAGCCCGTCACAACCTCAACCCTACACAGCCCGTCACTACCTCAACCCTATACAGCCCGTCACTACCTCAACCCTGGCCAGATCACTGCCTCGGCCCTGCACGGCCATGAGTCACTGCCTCGGCTGCACGGCCAGGTCACAGCCTCCAGCCTATGGCCCGTCACCGGCACTCAAGCCCTGCATGACCGTCCTGCCTCAAACCACATGACCCATCACTGCCTCAGCCTATACAGCCAGATCACTGCCTCAACCCTACACAATGAGTCACCAGCCTCAAGCCCTACACAGCCAGTCACAGCCTCCAGCCCTGGCCCCGTCACTGCCTCCAGGCCCTGCACGGTAGGTCGCTGCCTCCGGCCCTGCGACCCGTCGCTGCTGCCTCGGCCCTGCACGGACCGTCGCGCTGCCTCGGCCCTGTACGGCCAGGTCACTGCCTGGACCCTGCACCGGCCAGGTCTGGCCTCAATGACCCTGCCAGGCCAGGTCACCCAGCCTCAGCCCTATGCGATGGAGTCACAACCTCAAGCCCTGCACAGCCCGTCACTACCTCAACCCTACACAGCCCGTCCCCTGCATGACCTCAAACAAGACAGCCCGTCACTGCCTCAGCCCTACACAGCCCATCACTCGGCCCTCACACCCTCTTTACCTCAAACCTACACAGCCACGTCACAACCTCCAGCCCTATGCAGCCAGTGCAACCTCCAACCCTACACAGCCGTCCACCACCTCAACCCTACACAGCCCATCACTACCTCAACCCTATACAGCCCTTCACTGCCTCAACCACACGGTCCGTCCTGACCTCAACCCTACACAGCCCATCACTACCTCAACCCTACACAGCCGTCACAACCTCAACCTATACAGCCGTCACTACCTCAAATCCTACACAGCCCGTCGCTCTAGGCCAACCCCAAGCCTCCAACCCCCCTATACAGCCCGTCACTACTCAACCCTATACAGCCCTACCACCAACCCTATACAGCCAGTCACTAACTCAACCCTATACAGCCCGTCACACTCAACCTCAGCCCGTCACTACTCAACCCTACACAGCCCGTCACTACCAACCTACACAGCCCTCACACCCGGTCACAACCTCACCCTGACAGCCCGTCACTGCCTCAACCCTATACAGCCCGCTACTACCTCAACCCTATACAGCCTGTCCGCTGCCTCGCCTGCCCTAACCTACACCCGTCACAACCTCAACCCTATACAGCCAGTCACAAACCTCACAGCCCGCTCACCCTAACCCTACAGCCGTCACTACCTCAACCCTACACAGCCCGTCACAGCCTCAACCTATACAGCCCGTCACTACCTCAAATCTACACAGCCCAAGCCGCTACGCTACGTCAAGCCAAGACACAGCCCATCACTTCACCTCAACCCTACACAGCCCGTCACTACTCAACCCTACACAGCTCCTCGTCACAACTCAACCCTATACAGCCTGCCACTACCTCAACCTACACAGCCTGGGTTACACCCCTAACCTTGCACAGCCTGCCACAATTCAACTCCTATACAGTTTGTCACAACTTCAACTTACACAGCTCACATAAATTCTCAACCTTACATAGCCTGCTATACCCTTTTAAATTCTATATTAGCTCTGGGTTACAACTCTCAACCCTATACAGCCTGTCACTACCAACCCTACACAGCCCGGGCTACAACTCAACCCTATACAGCCCGCTGACCCCCAACTCACACAGCCCGTCACCACCTCAACTCAGCCCATCACTACTCTCAACTCCTACAGCCCGCCACTGCTCTCAGCACAACCTCAACCCTACAGCCCGGCCACAAACCTACACAGCCCGTCCTACCTACAGCCTATACAGCCCGTCTTTCGCCAACCCTGCACAGCCCGTCACAACCTCAATCCTGCACAGCCCGCCGCTGCCTCAACCCTATACAGCCTGTCACAATCCTCAACTCTCTGTACAGCCCGTCTTTTGACCTCAACCCTATGCAGCTCCGTCACAACTCAAGCCTGCCTCTGACCTCAACCCCTATACAGCTCCGTCACGACCTCAACCCTATGCCATTCCCCGTGCCTCGTCACAATTTTCAACCCTATACAGCTCGTCACAACTCAACCTCACAGACCGTCGCCACTCAAACCTACACAGCCCATCACTACCTGCCTCCTATACAGCCTCACTGCCTCAACCCTACACAGCTCCGCCCTCCCAACCCTACACAGCCCATCACTACCTCAACCCTACACAGCCCGTCACTACCTAAACCCTACACAGCCTGTCACTGCCTCAACCCTACACAGCCCGTCACACCTCAACCCTGTACAGCCCGTCACAAATCCTCCACCCTATACAGCCTGGGCTACCTCCAACCTACACAGCCCATCACTACCTCAAACCTGCAGCCGTCACTGCCTCAATCCTACTACACAGCCAGTCACAACTTCAACTGCCTCCGGCCCTGCCCGCCTATCACTACTCGGCAACCTTTACACAGCCGTCACTTTCATTTCAAGACACAGTTTAAGTCACTGCTTCAAACTCACAGCTCAGTCACACCCTCAACCCTTATATAGCTCGATCGCATTTCCAGCCCTGCATAGCCATGCTGCGTCGGGTTAAGACAGCTCGCTGCCTCAACCACTGGCACCGCCCGTCACTACCTCAACCCTACACAGCCAGCTGCGTCCCAGCCAAGACAGCCAAGTCCACTGCCTCAACCCTACACAGCCCGTCACAACCTCAACCCTATACAGGCCCGCCACAACTCAACCCTACACAGCCCGGACCACCCTCAAATCAGCCCAGCCTCAACCCTATACAGCCTGCCACTGCCTCAACCCTACACAGCCTCTTTCAACCTCAACTCCTATACAGCCTGGTCACCTCTCAACCCACACAGCTCGTCACAACCCTCAATCCTACACAGCTGCCACTGCCTCTTGACCCTATACAGCCTGTCACAAATCCTCAACTGCCTCACAGCCCGCCACAACTCTCAACCCTACACAGCCTGCCACAACCTCGCCTACACAGCCCGTCCTGACCTCAAACCCTATACAGCCCGTCCTTCCTGCCTCAACCCTACACAGCTCATTACAATCCTCAACTCCTATACAGCTCAGTTACAACTCAACCCTACACAGACCAAGGCTACCACTTTCAAACTCTACACAGCCTATCACTAATTTTCAACCCTATACAGCCTCGTCACTGCTCTCAACTCACAGCTCACACCTAACCTTTACACAGCCTTATCACTACCTCAACCCTACACAGCCCGTCACTACCTCAACCCTACACAGCCCGTCACTACCTCAACCCTATACAGCCCGTCACTACCTCAACCCTACACAGCCCGTCACAACCTCAACCCTACACAGCCCGTCACTACCTCAACCCTACACAGCCCGTCACAACCTCAACCCTATACAGCCCTGTCACAACCTCAACCCTACACAGCCCGTCACAACCTCAACCCTACACAGCCCGTCACAACCTCAACCCTATACAGCCCGTCACAACCTCAACCCTACACAGCCCGTCACTACCTCAACCCTACACAGCCCGTCACAACCTCAACCCTATACAGCCCGTCACTACCTCAACCCTACACAGCCCGTCACAACCTCAACCCTATACAGCCCTGTCACAACCTCAACCCTACACAGCCCGTCACAACCTCAACCCTACACAGCCCGTCACAACCTCAACCCTATACAGCCCGTCACAACCTCAACCCTACACAGCCCGTCACACAGCTCATCACTCACTGCCTCAACCCTACACAGCCGTCACTACTCTCAACCTCACAGCCCTACTACAACTCTTCACAGCCTGGCCAAACTCAACCCTATACAGCCCGCCAACTCTCAACCTTCACAGCCCGTCACCTCAAACCTACACAGCCCATCACTACCTCAACCCTATACAGCCTGTCACTTTCAACCCACAGCTCCGTCACCACTTAACCCTATACAGCCCGCCACAACTACAACTTACACAGCTCCTGCTACTATTCTCAACCCTATACAGCCTGTCACTACTTCAACCTTACACAGCTCCGGGCTACTACTCTCAACCCTACACAGCCCGCCACAATCCTCAACCTTATACAGCCCGCTACTACTTCAACTCCTACACAGCTCGTCACTACTCTCAACTCCTATACAGCCTCGTCACTACTTCTCACTCCTACACAGCCTCGTCACAAGCTCAACCCTATACAGCCCGTCACTACCTCAACCCTACACAGCCCGTCACAACCTCAACCCTACACAGCCCGTCACTACCTCAACCCTACACAGCCCGTCACAACCTCAACCCTACACAGCCCGTCACAACCTCAACCCTACACAGCCCGTCACAACCTCAACCCTACACAGCCCGTCACAACCTCAACCCTACACAGCCCGTCACAACCTCAACCCTATACAGCCCGTCACTGCCTCAACCCTACACAGCCCGTCACTACCTCAACCCTACACAGCCCGTCACTACCTCAACCCTACACAGCCCGTCACAACCTCAACCCTATACAGCCCGTCACAGCCTCAACCCTACACAGCCCGTCACCACCTCAAACCCTACACAGCCCGTCACTACCTCAACCCTATACAGCCCGTCACTGCCTCAACCCTACACAGCCCGTCACAACCTCAACCCTACACAGCCCATCACTACCTCAACCCTACACAGCCCGTCACTACCTCAACCCTACACAGCCCGTCACTACCTCAACCCTACACAGCCCATCACTACCTCAACCCTACACAGCCCGTCACTACCTCAACCCTACACAGCCCGTCACAACCTCAACCCTACACAGCCCGTCTACCTCAGCCTCACAGCCCGTCACTACCTCAACCCTATACAGCCCGTCACTGCCTCAACCCTATACAGCCCGTCACTACCTCAACCCTACACAGCCCGTCACTACCTCAACCCTATACAGCCCGTCACAACCCTCAACCCTACACAGCCCGTCACTACCTCAACCCTATACAGCCCGTCACTACCTCAACCCTACACAGCCCCGTCACTACCTCAACCCTACACAGCCCGTCACTACCTCAACCCTACACAGCCCGTCACAAGCTCAACCCTATACAGCCCGTCACTACCTCAACCCTACACAGCCCATCACTACCTCAACCCTATACAGCCCGTCACAACCTCAACCCTATACAGCCCGTCACAACCTCAACCCTACACAG
>NW_024605728.1:0-5385 GCF_018296145.1 Oncorhynchus tshawytscha | reverse complement strand
ACAAGTAATCTAACCAACAATTCCAAAAACTACTGTCTTATACACAGTGTAAGGATAAAGAATATGTACATAAGGATATATGAATGAGTGATGGTACAGAGCAGCATAGGCAAGATACAGTAGATGATATCGAGTACAGCATATACATATGAGATGAGTATGTAAACCAAGTGGCATAGTTAAAGTGGCTAGTGATACATGTATTACATAAGGATGCAGTCGATGATATAGAGTACAGTATCTACGTATGCATATGAGATGAATAATGTAGGGTAAGTAACATTATATAAGGTAGCATTGTTTAAAGTGGCTAGTGATATATTTACATAATTTCCCATCCATTCCCATGATTAAAGTGGCTGAGTAGAGTCAGTGTCATTGACAGTGTGTTGGCAGTAGCCACTCAATGTTAGTGGTGGCTGTTTAACAGTCTGACGGCCTTGAGATAGAAGCTGTTTTTCAGTCTCTCGGTCCCAGCTTTGATGCACCTGTACTGACCTCGCCTTCTGGATGACAGCGGGGTGAACAGGCAGTGGCTCGGGTGGTTGATGTCCTTGATGATCTTTATGACCTTCCTGTAGCATCGGGTGGTGTAGGTGTCCTGGAGGGCAGGTAGTTTGCCCCCGGTGATGCGTTGTGCAGACCTCACTACCCTCTGAGAGCCTTACGGTTGAGGGCGGTGCAGTTGCCATACCAGGCGGTGATACAGCCCGCCAGGATGCTCTCGATTGTGCATCTGTAGAAGTTTGTGAGTGCTTTTGGTGACAAGCCGAATTTCTTCAGCCTCCTGAGGTTGAAGAGGCGCTGCTGCGCCTTCCTCACGATGCTGTCTGTGTGAGTGGACCAATTCAGTTTGTCTGTGATGTGTATGCCGAGGAACTTAAAACTTGCTACCCTCTCCACTACTGTTCCATCGATGTGGATGGGGGGTGTTCCCTCTGCTGTTTCCTGAAGTCCACAATCATCTCCTTAGTTTTGTTGACGTTGAGTGTGAGGTTATTTTCCTGACACCACACTCCGAGGGCCCTCACCTCCTCCCTGTAGGCCGTCTCGTCGTTGTTGGTAATCAAGCCTACCACTGTTGTGTCGTCCGCAAACTAATAATACATAGCTACTACGAGTGGGTACTGCGATTTCACTTACTCAGGTGGTGAATTAAGGAGCACATACTGTATATGCAGGGAAATTCCTCTATTGAAAAATAAACAATTTGGGAGCCCTAGTTTAACAGTAAAATATAACAAAAACAGCATAATTGTCTACCCAAAATGCATGACAATCACTGGATTCATTTGCACATCAGAATACTTTGAATCACAGCATGAAAAGATTATGAAACAATGTATTTCTTCAATATCATCTTACTAGTTGTTACGGTTTTCTAGTGGTGATGAAGGAGAGTCGGACCAAACTGCAGCGTGTCGATTGAGATTCATGTTTAATCAAATAAAGAAACACGAACACTACACAAAACAATAAACGTAATCGAAACCGAAACAGCCTATCTAGTGCAAACTAACCGAGAGTACACATAAGACACTAAGGACAATCACCCACGACAAACTCAAAGAATATGGCTGCCTAAATATGGTTCCCAATCAGAGACAACGATAACCACCTGCCTCTGATTGAGAACCATTCCAGACAGCCATAGACTTTGCTAGATAACCCACTAAGCTACAATCCCAATACCACCACCAAAACCAAGACAAACACACCACAATTACAAAAACCCCATGCCACACCCTGGCCTGACCAAATACATAAAGATAAACACAAAATACTTTGACCAGGGCGTGACAGAACCCCCCTAAGGTGCGGACTCCCGAACGCACAACCTAAACCTGTAGGGGAGGGTCTGGGTGGGCATCTGTCCGCGGTGGCGGCTCTGGTGCTGGACGTGGACCCCACTCCATAATTGTCTTAGTCCACCTCCTTAGTGTCCCTTGAGTGGCGACCCTCGCCGCTAACCTTGGCCTAGGAAACCTAACAACGGGCCCCACTGGACTGAGGTAGCTCGGGACCGAGGGGAAGCTCGGGACCAAGGGAAGCTCGGGACCGAGGGAAGCTCGGGAGTGAGAGGAAGAGCTCGGGAGTGAGAGGAAGCTCAGGAGTGAGAGGAAGCTCAGGCAGGTTGATGGATCTACCAGATCCTGGCTGGCTGGTGGTTCTGGCAGATCCTGGCTGACTGGCACTTCTGGCGGATCCTGGCTGACTGGTGGATCCTGGCAGACTGGCGGATCCTGGCTGACTGGTGGATCCTGGCACTGACTGGCAGACTGGCGGATCCTGGCAGACTGGCGGATCCTGGCTGAATGGCGATCTAACTGATCCTGGCAGACTGGCGGATCCTGGCTGACTGGCAGATCCTGGCCGACTGGCACTCCGGATCCTGGCTGACTGGTGGATCCTGGCGACTGGCGGATCCTGGCTGACTGGTGGATCTGGCGGATCCTGGCAGACTGGTGGATCCTGGCTGACTGGCGGATCCTGGCTGACTGGCGGATCCTGGCAGACTGGCGGATCCTGGCAGACTGGCGGATCCTGGCTGAATGGCGGATCTAACTGATCCTGGCAGACTGGCGGATCCTGGCTGAATGGCGGATCTAACTGATCCTGGCAGACTGGAGGATCCTGGCAGACTGGCGGATCCTGGCCGACTGGCAGTTCTGGCGGATCCTGGCTGACTGGTGGATCCTGGCAGACTGGCGGATCCTGGCAGACTGGCGGATCCTGGCTGACTGGCACTTCTGGCGGATCCTGGCTGACTGGTGGATCCTGGCAGACTGGCGGATCCTGGCTGAATGGCGGATCTAACTGATCCTGGCAGACTGGCAGATCCTGGCCGACTGGCAGATCCTGGCGACTGGCAGATCCTGGCCGACTGGCAGTTCTGGCGGATCCTGGCAGACTGGCGGATCCTGGCCGACTGGCGGGCAGATCCTGGCCGACTGGCAGGGCAGATCCTGGCCGACTGGCGGATCCTGGCCGACTGGCGGATCCTGGTCGACTGGCGGATCCTGGACTGGCAGTTCTGGCAGATCCCGGCTGACTGGCGGATCTGGAAGAGTCTGAGATCTGGAAGAGTCTGGTTGACTGGCAGATCTGGAAGAGTCTGGTTGACTGGCAGATCTGGAAGAGTCTGGTTGACTGGCAGATCTGGAAGAGTCTGGTTGACTGGCAGATCTGGAAGAGTCTGGTTGACTGGCAGATCTGGAAGAGTCTGGTTGACTGGCAGATCTGGAAGAGTCTGGCTGACTGGCAGATCTGGAAGAGTCTGGCAGATCTGGAAGAGTCGGGCTGACTGGCAGATCTGGAAGAGTCTGGCTGACTGGCAGATCTGGAAGAGTCTGGCTGACTGGCAGATCTGGAAGAGTCTGGCTGACTGGCAGATCTGGCGGCGCTGGGCAGCCTGGCGGCGCTGGGCAGCCTGGCGGCGCTGGGCAGACTGGCGACGCTGGGCAGACTGGCGACGCTGGGCAGACTGGCGACGCTGGGCAGACTGGCGACGCTGGGCAGACTGGCGGCGCTGGGCAGACTGGCGACGCTGGGCAGACTGGCGGCGCTGGGCAGACTGGCGGTGCTGGGCAGACTGGCGATGCTGGGCAGACTGACGGCGCTGGGCAGACTGGTGGCGCTGGGCAGACTGGTGACGCTGGGCAGACTGGGGGCACTGGGCGCTGGGCAGACTGGCGGCACTAGCTGCTCCATATAGGCTGACAGCTCTGGCGGCTCCTTGCAGCCTGGCAGCTCCTTGCAGACTGACAGCTCCTTGCAGACTGACAGCTCCGTGCAGACTGACAGCTCCTTGCAGACTGACAGCTCCTTGCAGACTGACAGCTCCTTGCAGACTGACAGCTCCTTGCAGACTGGCTGCTCTATGCAGACTGACATCTCTGGCTGCTTCATGCAGACTGACATCTCTGGCTGCTCCATGTAGGCTGACAGCTCTGGCGGCTTCATGCAGACTGACAGCTCTGGCTGCTCCATGCAGACTGACAGCTCTGGCTGCTCCATGCAGACTGACAGCTCTGGCTGCTCCATGCAGACTGACAGCTCTGGCTGCTCCATGCAGACTGACAGCTCTGGCTGCTCCATGCAGACTGACAGCTCTGGCTGCGCTGAACAGGCGGGAGACTCCGGCAGCGCAGGAGAGGAGAAAGGCTCTGGCTGCGCTAAACAGGCGAGGGGAGGCTCCGGCAGCGCTGTAGAGGAGAAAGGCTCTGGCTGCGCTAAACAGGCGGGAGACTCCAGCAGCGCAGGAGAGGAGAAAAGCGCTGGCTGCGCTGAACAGGCGAGGCACACTGAAGGCCTGGTGCGTGGTGCTGGAACTGGTGGTACTGGATCGAGGACACGCACAGGAAGCCTGGTGCGGGGAGCTGCTACCGGAGGACTGGAGTGTGGAGGTGGCACAGGATGGGCTAGACCGTGAAGGCGTACTGGAGATCTTGAGAGCAGTGTTGGCACAGGACGTGCAAGGCTAGGGATGTGCACAGGAGGCCTGGTGCGTGAGGCTGGCACCAACTTCACCAGCCGACTAACACGCACCTCAGGACGAGTATGGAGCGCTAACCCAGGTGCCATCAAATCCCCAACACGTTCCGACGGGCGAATTCCATGCAAAAAGCACCAACACAGCAAGTCCCTCATTTCTCTCTCCTCCAATTTCCCCATTAACTCCTTCACAGTCTCTGTTTCGCTCACCTCCAACACCAGCTCTGGTTCTGGTCTCCTCCTTGGCTCCTCACGATAAACAGGGAGAGTTGGCTCAGGTCTGACTCCTGACTCTGCCACACTCTCCCTGAGCCCCCCCCCAAGAAATTTTTGGGGCTGATTCTCAGGCTTCCATCCGCTACGCCGTGCTGCCTCCTCATATCTGCGCCTTCAGCTTTCGCCGCCTCCAGTTCTTCCTTGGGGCGGCGATATTCTCCAGGCTGAGCCCAGGGTCCTTTACCGTCCAGTTCTTCCTCCCATGTCCATTTCTCCAGGTGGTGCAGCCTCTCCCACTGCAGCTGCTGCTGCTCCTGCTGCTGCTGCCTGTTAACACGCTGCTTGGTCCGTTGGTGGTGGGTGATTCTGTTACGGTTTTCTAGTGGTGATGAAGGAGAGTCGGACCAAACTGCAGCGTGTCGATTGAGATTCATGTTTAATCAAATAAAGAAACACGAACACTACACAAAACAATAAACGTAATCAAAACCGAAACAGCCTATCTAGTGCAAACTAACCGAGTACACATAGGACACTAAGGACAATCACCCACGACAAACTCAAAGAATATGGCTGCCTAAATATGGTTCCCAATCAGAGACAACGATAAGCACCTGCCTCTGATTGAGAACCATTCCAGACAGCCATAGACCTTGCTAGATAACCCACTAAGCT